>NC_142734.1:1046362-1178862 GCF_051943395.1 Hippocampus bargibanti | reverse complement strand
TTGGGATGCACACTTTTCGCCTCTCACACACTCTGTCTGGGAACCAATTAAGTTGGTAAGCCAAGGTATGAGTGTACTTGTCAATGGACGGGCGGGGGTTACCTCCACTGCTTCCCCCTCCACTGGTTCCGGGCTGCTTGGTGCTGGCCCCGCATCCCCCTGCCGTACGCTTGCTCTGGCTCCGATGGTTTGGTTTGGAAACGGTACTCAGTTCTTGCTCAATGGTACACAAGTCAGCCATCAGAGCATCCAAGTCCACGGCGTCGCCCTGGTTCAGCGCCTCTGCGGGAGTTTAGAAGGCATTGAGTGTATTTTTTCCTTTGGGTGGCTGAAGAAAACCGTGTCCACAGGAGACATGGAAGCAAGGCTCACCGTTTATATTGTACATTGAAAAGCGGTAGGAGAAGTTGGCAATGTTTGTCTCTTGCCGGAGAGGAGCCTTCTGCAGCGCCTTCTGGGGCCTGCCGTCATCCATACTCTATGAAGAGAATACAAACAATCAGAATCACATTAGGACTGGTTTCAACTTTGATAGTTCAAAGGCAGAGTGGAGACTGCAAGGTGAAAATATCCCATCAATCAGGCTTCACAAATAACCCGCACAAGCCATCTGTACACTAGCTATCAACCCAGCTAAACAGAACACAATTGATGAGGAACTAGGTAAAATTATGGCAGAGAAAGCACGGCAACTTAACTCGGATATCATCAAGAGGCAACCTGGAAGTTCGTCATCCATTGATGATTTCAAGGCGAGCCACGGATGCTTCGAGAACTTTAAGTGTCGTACAGGGATTCATAGTGTCATTCAGATTTCCCCATTGTGGGACGACTAAAGGTTTTCTGATTCTGATCCATCCAAGGGATCATTCCTCAAATTTTCAGAATCATCTTTATTGACCAAGTATGAAGAACGCACATGGAATTTGTCTCTGTTAGAACACGCTGCACTAGTATTGCCGTCAAAAAGACATAAATATGGAGGACACTAAGAAAGGTTAATCTAACTGTTTTTTATTATTTATTATTATTATTATTATTAATCTGTGTTTTAACCTGTGTGAGCTTGTCCAACTCTCCCAGCCATGCTCCAAACATCTTGTCTAGGTCTTGGTCCTCCTTATCACTGTCCTCTTCGGCGCCATGATCCAATTCCTCATCTGATAGTTGCTCCATCTGTAAGATACAAGTCCAAAAGGGCAGAGTAAAGTTGTTACCGCTACTTGAAAGCACATTCAAATGTGGAAACGTAGCCCAAAACACACACACACACACACACACACACACACACACACACACACACACACACACACACACACACACACACACACACACACACACACACACACACACACACACACACACACACACACACACACTCAACTTTCACGACAATGGCTCTTTGGTAGCTGTTATGTCTTAAAATATAACGTAGCATGCTACCTGCCTTGCTATCTATTAGCTATCTAGCTAGCTAGCTGGATATCTATTACTATCTAGCGAGCTATCTATCGGCTAGCTATTAGCTATCTAGCTGGTTATCTATTCTCTATCTAGCGATTTATCTATTGGCTACCTATTAGCTAGCGAGGTAGCTTTCTATCTATTTGAGTTATTGCGGGTTGAGTGAACGCTGGGGAGTGTGGTTGCCGCTGCTCACCCACAGAAAAAAAATATTCTGTGACTGTAAAGTGACCTTGAGAGTTTTGAAAGGCGCTTCTAAATGAAATGTATTATTATGATTATTATTTCGTTTTTTTTTTTGTTATTTTGACTTCAAGATGGCACCGCAAGAGTGGCTGCCTTTCCAGCAGCTCCTGTATTTATTTTTTCTACTTCTTTCTCTCCTTTCCTCTTCCTTTCATAACTTTGCTGCTGTGAAATGAATCCGAGATGAATAAAGGTACATCCAATCCAATTATTATTATTAATTAATGAGCATGAATGACGCTTGGCTGTAAGTTTGTGTGGGGTAGCATCATTGTTAGCAGTCGCTCATCTACAAACCACAAGAATGACATGACGCCGCATTACCATGGAGACAATACAATGCAAAGCAGTCTGGCACTATGTCGCGGTTGGCCAGGCAGGCAAAGCCAACAACGACCATGTTCTTTAAAAAAAGGAGGTGATGACACAGTGCCCTCTTGTGGACTCAGGGGGAAATAGTGAAACTGCAGCTGCTTGTCATTTCACCCACTCAAATCGAGATAATAATAATAATAATAATAATAATAATAATAATAATAATAATAATAATAATAATAATAATAATAATAATAATACATTTAATTTATAAGCACCTTTCAAAACTCTCAAGGTCACTTTACAGTCACAGGATAAGTTTTTCTGTGGGTGAGCAGTGGCAGCCACACGCGCCAGCGTTCACTCAAACCGGAATAACTCAAATAGATAGAAAGCTAGCTATCTAGCTAGCTAATAGATAGCTAGACCCCACAAATAACCCGCACAGGTCATCTGTACACTTGATGCAAAAAGCTATCAACCCAGCTAAACAGAACACAATTGATGAGGAACTAGATAAAATTATGGCAGAGAAAGCACCTACAAGGGATCTTTCCTCAAGATTGTGAAAGAAGGCTTCGTTCTTCATCAAATGTTTAATGCTGATGAAACCAGCCACTCCATTCCGTCAAGCCATCAACGACCATCATAAAGGTCAATGAAACCACTTTATTATACAGTACAGTTTATTTATTTCATTATCATACCATAGCACGTTTATTATACATAAAATAAGGTATATTTTGTGTAGTTTTAAGGCTTATTTCGTAGAAAATTATGTTTTATGGGGACCTGGGAACGGATTATTCTCATTTTAATGGTTTCTTATGGGAAATAAATTTTTGAGAAACACACTTTTCGCCTTCCAGGTATCACTCTCTTCATTTTTAACAGCTGTGTTGAAGCAGCAATTAGCCTGAAGGTCTTCAAGACACACTATCACACAAACATGCTAATGATTTCTAACTGCAAATAGTTTTAAAAAAAGCTTAAAATAAATACTAACACTGAATAAAAGATAAAAACAGAATACAATTGGCTCTTGTTCGAATGGAATTGTATCCTCAATGGTGGTGTGCTAGTGCAGTTTTAAGTGAATTACCACCTGATCCCGTCCGTGCTTTTAAGATTATGGGGTATGACCCCAAGGGAGGTTCAGGGACGGGTGGAAAGCAGGCATGTGTTCCTCAAGAATCATTTTAAACCAGACAGCTTTGGGGCCTTTTATCCACCGATACCGCAGGGGGTCCTGCTAGCTTGTCTGCGCATTGACCGGTGGTCATCTGTTTCCTGTGACTAAGAGGTCAGAGGTCACAAGTCCCTTCTCTGCTGAAGTCGCCGGTGCGTTGAATGAGCACACTTGACAAAGAGGTGCCGTGCTCCTGAAATCGCTTGAAAGGACAACCGATCCTTCTGGACAAGTTGTGTCCATAATTTGTAAAATCGCTTCAAATGACTTCTACTGAGCGTATTTTAGAAAGATTCCACCGCATATAGCGATATTTTATGTTTTAAGAGTCACGCTGAATATTCAGGAAGTCTTGTTTTCGACTGGATGCCGATTCCTGACGTGACGTCACTGAAGGAACGCCGCTGACCGAGAAAGCGACACACAATGCATTTTGGGTACTTTGTTTGGTCTGAAAACTTTGTGTTGATGGCGAAATTAGAAGAAAAACACGTAAATAACGCGATGGTGAATCGTTGTGTGTTACACCAAGACTACTATTTGATACTAGTTGACACAAATTCCCAGCAGACAAATCAGCCCATTTCCAATGGAGCTTGGGCGCCATCTTGTGTATTTTCTGCGACGCTACATTGGACGGCTGGAATTGATACGGAAGGACTTCTTTCAACGATTGCAAACATTTATGCTTTCATCTTCAGAACTATTTGGATCATATTCATAACTGGGTGAGTAACAAGAAAGCTTCTTCTCCGAATCTGAACTCTCTGAAGCCATTGTTTTGATTCTGGAGCAAGGTAGTGTGTGACTAGTAGTGACATCACGAACAAGGGGGCGGGACTTTCTGAATCTGCCCAGTTTCTAGCTCATTTTGTGGCAGTTTTGGGACACTTTAAGTCATTTTTAATGGAGTTTTGCTTTTGACTAAAAATATCAGCCTGCGCGTTTTGGCTATTTTAGATGCTATAAAACGTTTTTCTGATGTCAGTTAGGAAACAAAAAAATGCTGTCGGTTCTCCTTTAAAATGACACACGTCAAGTGTGACGCACGCCATAAACAGGCAGCGACTACAACAGAAGGGTGCACTCCGATGGTAAATGAGATGGATAACAAGCAAGAATGATGGCTATGTTCAATAAGGGAAGGAGCCGCCTCGGTGGTGAATAGAGTGGAGGGTGCAACGAGGCCAACAGCTTCATTGTCATTCGTCAACATAGAATGAGAAGGTGCACATTAACGGAGTCGTGCAGACTCCGAAAACAAGCGCACCAAAGCGTAACGTGACGCAGTGAATTGCTTGAGATTTCACACCCAATTACGGAGGAGGGGGAACAGAAAGAGGAGGGTTGGTCTGGGGACCAAAAAGGTGGAGACAAGGCCAACAGATGGACAGCAACTGTAAAGGAGAGTAGAAGGAGGAGAAGATTGCTCAGCAGATGCAGTGAACAATAGCTCCCCAATATCAGACAGAGTGAGCAGAACTGTTGTTTCCATGGTGACAGCAATGGCTCTCCGGGCACTAGAAACAGCACCTTGCAAGTTATTGCCGTCCATCACTGCGGCGACGTCACATGATCCATTGCATTGGCCATATGAGCAAAACCAGGGTAATACGGTGTCGTTTTAAAGGACCATCGACACCATTTTTGTGTTTCCTAACTGACATCAGAAAAACGCTTTATAGCATCTAAAATAGCCAAAACACGCAGGCTGATATTTTTAGTCAAATGCAAAATACCAATAAAAATGACTTCAAGTGTCCCAAAACTACTTCAAAATGACCTCAGAAAGTTTCAGTTTCAGAAGGTCCCGCCCCCTTTTGTTGGTGACGTCACGCCAGGACGTCTTGCCTTGCTCCAGAATCAAAACAATGGCTTCAGATCAGGATAAGATGCTTTCTTGTTTCTCTTCCAGTTATGAATTTGATTCAAATAGTTCTGAAGAGGAAAGCATACATGTTTGCAATTGATTAAAGAAGTCCTAATGTATCAATTTGAGCCGTCTGGACTCCAATGTAGGACCCGGAGAATGCACAAGATGGCGCCCAACCTCCGTTGAAAATGGGCTGATTTGTCTGCTGGGAATTTGTGTCAACTAGTATCAAATAGTAGTCTTGCTGCAACACACGACGATTCACCATCGCGTTATTTATGTGTTTTCCTTCTAATTTCGCCATCAACACAGTGTTTTCAGACGAAAAAAAGTACCCAAAATGCATTGTGTGTCGCTTTCTCGGTCAGGGGCGTTCCCTCCGTGACGTCACTTAGGGCATCGTCATCACTCGAAAACAAGACTTCCTGAATATTCAGCGCCAGTCTTAAAAGGTAAAATATAGCTATATGTGGTAGAATCTTTGTAAAATACGCTCAGTAGAAGTCATTTGAAGTGATTTTACAAATTATGGACGCAACTTGTCCGGAGGTGTCGGTTGTCCTTTGAATGAATTTAGTGCAAGGAGCAAGTCGCCATCAGTCACGCCAGTGTACAGCAACTCTTACCTCTCAAATGGCTCGTCCCTCTCTGAGGTTAAAGGTCAGTCAAAAATATCCCTCCACTCTGACGGGGCCTTTAGATTGCTGAAAAAGAGCCAAATGGACAAGCAAAGGCATCAGCGGAGGGGAAAATTCCTAAAGGTATGGATCGACTGTTGCATCAGAGGAACGGCATAAACTGGCAGCTAGAGGAGAGCAGACTGATCATTCCGTTACGAGAATGCAGCGGATTAACCGCAGAAAGGAAGTGACACGCAGGCTGAGCGAAGCAGGAATTGTTCGACGTTACACTTGAGCATGGAAAGGCCTTCAGTTCACTGCAGTGCCTTTTCATAGGCAACAATATCACCAGCTGGCATTTTGTTCCGCCACAAACACAATTTTCGTTGATCAATGACATTTTAGGTGATCAGTCATCATCTGTACTTCTTTGAAGGTGTCGGATGTTTCGCTTCTCATCCGAAAAGCTTCGTCAGCGAGCTAAAGTGGTGCTGGTAACCCCGGCCCGATATCCCAAATGGACAGAGGTGGCCGTGATCTCCGCTCTGATAGGTCCCCGTGCTGTCTGACTGTCTGTTACAACAGGCCGATACCACGTCGTCTTGGACATGTTCATGAGCTGAAACCAGAGCCAGGGATAGAACAATAGAGGTGATTATATTGGTTTCGGGGAGTGAACCACTGCTCCCCCAACTTTAGAGGGCTGATAGAGAATAAGAAGTTATCATATTCAAAGGTTTCATGCTGTTATATGCTTAGTCAACATGTGTTACTCAAATACACAATTGAAGCAAAGACAACCTGGGGTCAATCTGAGGTCAACATATACAGCAAGTTAAGGTGTCATCTTCATCTAGGAGATCAGAATTTAGGACTTGGGAAACTCCTTTATCACCGAAGCAATTTACAACTTGAAACTCCTTCACAGGAAGAGCTCATTAGGCAGGTTCCAAATTTCAGTTCATGGAAGAGACAATGTTTTATTACTCACAGCTATTCGTGCTTAGAACTCAAGAGGTGTAGTATTCTAATCAGGAAAACTATGTTTTACTAATGTATCACTTTAATTTGCATATACTCTCAATAAATAGCAAGGCAGAGGGCTGCAGAATTCAGGCGTCTGTCATGAATGGCTGCGTCTCCTACCGGCAGTAAAAAGACTTTCTGGTTTCAAGTCTTTGTCCAGTGTCCAATCAAACATCTCTGACAAGGGCTCAGGGACCTATCAGAGCAGAGGTCTGGCACAGCCAACTCAGTCCATTAGGGATATAAGGCCAGAGCTACCAGCATAACTTTAGTTCGCTGACGAAGCTTTCCGGATGAGGAGCGAAACGTCCGACACCTACAAACAAGTACAGATGAAGGCTGAAGAAACCTTTTCATCGATGGACCACTCCCGTACGACTGAGAGCTTCACGTATACAATTTGAGGTGATTATAAACGCGAAGGGGGTAAAAGCAGTTGCTCAGAAGTATCAGGAAGCAGTTACGAGTGGGCTCAGCTGTTCCCTTGTTTTTTTTTTCTGCGCAACAACTGTTGACATATTTCCAAGGCAAACACACACCAGGCGCGGAATATTTAACTGCCTGTTTGTTAGCAGACACATCAGCAATACTGTGGCTAACGACCCCACCCCCGCTTCCAGCTGCCCGGCGCAAACTGTGCCCAGTCAATGTGAAATAACACTCCATGAGCAGCGGGGGCAGCAAGCAGGTGTGCCACATGAATGACACACGGACCAGTGCAGCTGCAGGGAAACGCAATTTGCCGAAGACGCAACAGCGTCAGAGTCGAGAGCAGCTGCTCAAAGGCGCAAGACAAAGAGACCATGTTAGGAAAAGAAGGCAAGAAGAAAAAAAGGAAGATACTTAAAGGACAACCGACGCCTCTGCCTACTGCAAAGAGCCACACACCTCACCCCACCATGGCGATTTACTGAGGGGTTTTGCTGTTTTATGAAAATAGCTTCTTTTACTCCCCTTTCAAACCATCTATTTTCTTTCGTTAAGATTTTAACCTCATTGTCGTCCAATGAGGTGTTACTAGCTTTTAGGTGCATATGTACTGCAGATTCATTCAGACATAATAATAATTATAATATAATAATAATAATAATAATAATAATAATAATAATAATAATAATAATAATAATAATAATAATGAAGAAGAAGAAGAAGACATTTCATTTATAAGCGCCTTTCAAAAGTCTCAAGGTCACTTTACAGTCACAGGATATGTTTTTTTTTTGACATAGCACTTGTCCTCACTTGGATAAGAAGCGAAATGTCCGACACCTTCAAAGAAGTACAGATGACGGCTGAAGAAACCTTTTCATCGATGGACCACTCCTGTACGACTGAGAGCTTACACAGACGTATAGCTGGGAGAGGTTCTAGAGGTTCCTTGTGAGGATAAAGCAGTCCGGAAAATAAATGAATGAATATTCTTTGCACTAAAAAAACATTCAGTGAGAGAGCCAAGGACTAAAACATCGTACGATTTCAGCCAGAAGCAACAGAAAATGCACAGGAGAGCCTTTTCAGAGTTAGAGGACCCCTTGTCCGAGAAGGGTGGGGAGGGTTAAAATAAAAACAACAGCACGCGGCCACCCTGAAAACGCTCCTGCATACATTCGTCGGGGTTTCACTTCAACGAGAAAACAAACAACTACTGTAGTGGTGATATCGAGTACAGGTGTGTCCTTGTTCGCCCACGCATAGCAACCGTTTGGGCCCGCTCCGTCAGAGGTAAGCTCATTTCCTGTTAGGCCAGGAAGTGGAAAACAGTGAAGGACGGCGGCCTAGCAAAGGTTATGATGATGTCATAGGAAAAGAGAAAAATCGGGACTGTTGTCGGAAAGCATAGAAAATGGCCGCAATGCACTGAGATGACTTCCTCTGCGGAGAAATGAGCATTGGTATCGACCGCGACTGCGGTTTACCAGATCACGACCATTTTCTAGTCGCATGACGGATGGGTCAGAAATGGGTTGGGAAGGCCAATTAGTAGTGGCTATTTAAAGGCTATCTAATAGCTATCTAATACAATAACTCAAAGTAACAAAAAAAAAACACAAACAGAATAACACTTAGCTATCTATTAGCTGTCTATTAGCTAGCTCGCTTTCTATCTGAGTTACTTCACTGTTTTCTCTCAATTTTATCACTCTCTCTCTGTTTGTCTGCCTGTCTCTTTAATGTTTTAAACCACCTCCCCTCACTGCTGTGTTCTTGACCAATCACGTGGCTTTAACCGAAGACTGGGGGCGGGGAATAGAGGACAAAAATGAGTCGGATGCCATTTTCTTGTTAGGAGAACGGGCTCATTCGCCAACTACACATCACTCATTGTGGCAGCTCCGTGTGTATCCTGAAAAATAGTTCGTATGCCAAGGTAAAATTTTCATAAATTTAACGTTCGTGAACCAAAACGTTTGTAAGCCAAGGGGTTCGTAAACCGAGGTATCACTGTACGATCATATTACACCCGGTCGAAGGCACAGTTGTATTTCAAGGCCAATTCTTAAGACAAACAACAAAACAGACACGTCGCCTTGAGTGCAAATCACGAGGCCAACTTGAATCGTAAAGGAGGCCACGTCTGGTTGCCATTACAAATGGGGGCTGATCTCCATTCCTCGGCGAGGTTCTCCATGCTTCGTGCAGAGAGAGTACTCCGTGGGGACGAGAACACACATGGTGAGAATTATGGAATAATGCTTGATCAGGAATGTTCCCACGGTGGCCCGTGGGGTCTGACGAGGCTTCCCATTGGCTGGCAACGTGCCAGTGGGGTTTATGAATAAAATAACACGCACGCATAAAGTTAAAGGACAACCGACACCATTTTTGTTTCCTAAATGACATTAGAAAAACGTTTTATAGCATCTAAAATACCCAAAACACGCAGGCTCAGATTTTTACTCAAATGCAAAACACCAATAAAAATGAGTTAAAGTGTCCCAAAACTATTTCAAAATGACCTCGCAGATGTCGAGTTTCAGAAGGCCCCGCCCCTTTGTTCGTGACGTCAGGCCAGGACGTAGAATCAAAACAATGGCTTCAGATTGGGAGAAGATGCTTTGTTGTGACTCATCCAGTTATGAATAAGATTCAAATAGTTCTGAAGAGGAAAGCATAAATATTTGCAATCGATGAAAGAAGTCATCCCGAATCAATTCGAGCCGTCAGGACTCCAATGTAGCCTCCCAGAAAATGCACAAGATGGCTAAAATTCCCATCAATCAGGCTCCACAAATGACCCACACAAGTCATCTGTAAACATGATGCAAAAAGCTATCAACCCAGCTAAACAGAACGCAATTGATGAGGAACTAGGTAAAATTATGGCAGAGAAAGCACCTACAAGGGATCATTCCTCAAGATGGTGAAAGAAGAAGACTATGTTCCTCATCAAGTGTTTAATGCTGATGAAAGCAGCCACTCCATTGCATCAAGCCATCAACGACCATCACAAAGGTAAATAAAATGACTGAATAAAATGACTGAATAAATAAAATGAATGAATGATAAATAAAGTAGAAAATTAAGTTTTATGAGGACCTGGGAATGGATTATTCTCATTTTATATGGCTTCCTATGGGAAATTAATTTTTGGGATAGACATTTTTTACCTTACTATCTGGGAACCAATTAAGTTCGTAAGCCAAGGTATCACTGTACTGTACTTTCGTCATCCACGAGGGAAAGTCACCAAGCAAACACTGCTCAACTCTGGTCACAGTGCCAATGTTTATTCTTCTGGTTCAACGAACTGCAGAGCAACGCAGGCCATTTCATGAAAGCAATCGGATGAAGTAGAAATAAATCTTCCCCTTCATGTCTTCTGATGTGATCTATCAAGCGCTATCTCCTTGCACCATGGCTTTCTCCTCTCCTCTCAAGCAGCCCAATAAACCTGTGCTACTCCATACGCTTTCCACATCACAGAGTCATACGCACAAACCCGATGTGTGTTTGGTGTGAGCGCTACAGCACGACTTTGTGAGTATGATTTAGAAATGACCTCAATGTATCACTTTCACCAAGTCATCGTTGAAATCTGACGTGGCTGATGAAATATTCTCAATAGTCCAGCCCCTAGTTCCCCTCCTTAAAGGACAACCGCTGCCTATGGACAAGTTGTGTACATCATTTGTAAAATGGCTTCAAATGACTTTGACTGAGCGTATTTTACAAAGATTCCACCGCATATAGCTATATTTGACCTTTTAAGACTCGCGCTGAATATTCCGGAAGTCTTGTTTTTGAGTTGATGACGGAAGGAACGCCCCTGACATTTGTTGAATGTTACAATTGGGGTTCACATGTACTAATTTGGAACACTGCAACTGAAGCAAGATGTAGCAACTGTGTGCAACTGAAGCAAGAAGACGACTTTAATATACAGTACAATTTATTTCCTTAATTATAATACCATAGCACATTTATTATACATAAAATAAGGTATATTTTGTGTAGTTTTAAGGTTTAGAAAATTAGAAAATTGTGTTTTATGGGGACCTGGGAACGGATTATTCTCATTTTAATGGTTTCTTATGGGAAATTTTTTTTGGGATACACACTTTTCACACTGTCTGGGAACCGATTAAATTCGTAAACCAAGGTATCACTGTAAATCCAATCCAATCCCAAATTTCTTTCTCCATGTGAGGCTGGATTAGGTTACACTTGAGCCTCTGACGCGCCATCAGAGTGCGCTGAAATTGACGTTTGAAGCCGCGTTCTCTCTCCAGTTGTAACACAACCTGAGGAAATGTACACTGCTGCTACCAGCTGCCTGTCTTTTGTGTGGGGGATTTTTTTGCCTGGAGGATACGAGAGGGATGCTGTTTGCTTGGATGGGAAGGAGGAAGTCACGCACAGACAACAGTCCTCACGCGACAGTGCTCAAGCGCTAACCGACAAGGACGCGAGAGACCCCAGCAACAGCGCTCAAAATGTTCTGTCGTTTTACAGCGTTGTCGCTCAAGCCTAAAATGAATTTGACTGATTCGTCCGTGTAAGCGATCAGTCGTACAGGAGTGGTCCATCGATGAAAATGTTTCTTCAGCCGTCATCAGTACAGTGATACCTTGGCTTACGAACTTAATTGGTTCCCAGACAGTGTGTAAGGCGAAGTGTGTATCCCAAAAAAATATTTCCCATAGGAAACAATTAAAATGAGAATAATCCGATCCTCGGTCCGCATAAAACATCATTTTCTACTTTCTAATTTTCTAAGCCTTAAAACTACACACAATACATATTTTATGTATAATAAATGCGCTATTGTATTATAATTAAACTCTGCCTTTGAACTATCAAAGTTGAAACGAGTATCACATACTGTATCACGCAAATGTATAGCTAGTATTTAGCTTACCTGTATGCGTCGTGCTTATTATCATAAGCTAACAAAACACATTTGGCAATGCTATCAAGCTGCACAAATACATTTCAGCACAAAATGCAAAGCCACATGCACAAAGAAGCACAACAGCAATTATTTTTCCAGATGTATTTTCAGGGTCTTCCATGGAAAGCAAAATCTGAATCCTGCCACAGATTACGCAGATACAAGCCAAAAAAGCATCTCGCAACAGGGACGCAAGCAGAACATGAACAATCCATTAACTGCAGTGTAAGCCAATGGGGCACATTGTTGCCAATAGACTCTGAAGAATGTGAATCATGAATGCTTTAGGGCACAAACGTCCATGTCTGGGAATAAAAGTCGGGTGTATTGTTTCGCTAAAACTCCCCATGCATCACATGGTCTTTATCAAGAGATTGGTGCTCAGAACTTGGATGTTTGTTGTAATAAAAATGACTAGTTTGGAATCTTAGGATATGGTCAGACGCTGGTACGACGTTCTGCTCCCTGTGAATAACTTTTCAACCGCACATGGTGCGTGCCTGCATGTGTTTGTTTGTTTGGTAATACAGTGATACCTTGGTTTACGAACCCCTCGGTTTACGAACGTTAAATTTATGAACATTTTACCTTGGCATACGAACATTTTTTAGGATACACACGGAGCTGCCTCAATGAGTGATGTGTCATTCGCGAACGAGCCCATTCGTCTCACAACAAAATGGCTGCCGCCTTTTTTTGGTCCTGTATTCCCCCGCTCCCAGCCACGTGATTGGTCAAGAACGTAGCAGTGAGGGGGTGTGGGGTTAACAGATAGAGAGAGTGAAGCCGTTCTCCAAAAAGAAAATGGCTGCCGACTTTTTTTGTCCTCCATTCCCCGCCACCAGTCTTCAGTTAAAGCCACGTGATTGGTCAAGAACGCAACAGCGAGGCGAAGTGGTTTAAACATTAAAGAGAGAGGCAGATGACAGTGAGAGTTTCAACTTTGATAGTTCAAAGGCAGAGTGTAGACTGCAAGGTTAAAATATCCCATCAATCAGCAAACAAACGACCCGCACAAGCCCTCTGTACACTTGATGCAAAAAGCTATCAACCCAGCTAAACAGAACACAATTGATGAGGAACTATGTGAAATTATCACAGAGAAAGCACCTACAAGGGATCATTCCTCAAGATGGTGAAAGAAGAAGGCGACGTTCCTCATCAAGTGTTTAATGCTGAGTAAACCGGCCGCTCCATTCCATCAAGCCATCAACGGCCATCAAATAAAGTCGTTTTATTTACCAAAGGTAAATAAAACGACTTTATTATACAGTACCGTTTATTTCTTTAATTATAATACCATAGCACATTTATTATACATAAAATAAGGTATATTTTGTGTAGTTTTAAGGCTTAGAAAATTAGAAAGTACAAAATTATGTTTTATGGGGACATGGAAACGGATTATTCTCATTTTAATGGTTTCCTATGGGAAATTAATTTTTGGGATACACACTTTTCTCCTTACACACACTGTCTGGGAAGCAATTAAGTTCGTAAGCCAAGGCATGTCATCCCGGCCAGTCAAATCACATCGGTGTCACCATTTTGGCCAGGACTTGGCACTTTTAAACAACAGTTTGTAGGCTCGTTAGCTTTAAGTGGCTGCTAACTAATGTGAACATAGCCACCAGTCAAGATACCCAACCCCAGGCGGTGACGTCACTAAACAAAGGGTATTAAACGCCACAACGTGTTTTATAGTGATACTATATGACAAAAAAAGATGTCTCCGTGCGTTTCAATTCACGCGTTAAAGTGATAAAATTGGCATTTCAACGAAGGCCAACGCGTGACAATACCATCGGCCACGAGCAGAAGCTTGCTCACAAGTCAGGGTGGAGACTGCTATGCTTGCCGAGCTCAGCGACAACTGGCCAAATAAAAAACTGTACCCCTTTTTCAATAGTCAGATGTCAATTAAACGCACGAATAAAGACCACATAAAATCGCTACCTTATCCATTTATAACCCGGCTTCCAAAATACTAGAAGTGCCTTTTCTCCAGCTGGTCCAAACACAACACACACCCCTTCTCCCCAAGAAAGGAGTCATTCAATGGCCGCTTTGGGGTGTGGGGAGCTCCCACGGCTCGTCCACACGTCCCGTCCTTACGGCAAGACGATTGACGTATGCTCCTTTTTGGGATCACAATAACGTTTGAGGAAATGCAAGCAGGATGCTCCTTCTCTTTACATTGGCATCACGATAAATTCACGAAGGAGTTAAAGAAATGATAGGACAAATGAAGGGAGTTCCTGAACGCCACAGCGAAAGTTGGGAAATGATCTGACAACATACTCGTCGGGGCGGTGAATTAAAAACTACTTACAGTTGAGATGGGAGTCCAAAACGGGGTCCTCTGCTTGTCTTCTTCCCAGAGGGGGGGGGGGGGGTAAAACAGTCGTGTGGGAAATGATGCGTCACCCTTCTCAGGTGGTGAGCCAGCCGCGTTGAAAATGGATGAAAACTACGTCAAAGTACCCTTTTCCTTCATGTTTTCACGATGAATCCAGTCGACATGTATTGCGGACCGCTATCCATTCTTCTCCCCGACCGCATAAGAGACACGCGCGTGCGTCGCGTCTCTGCCCTTTCCTGTCCAACCCAGAACCCACGTTGCCTTCACGACCTACGCATAATCGGACATTAAAGTTTTCTATCCAATGGTCGCGTCCGCTTCTGTGGATATGAATGCTCGTTTCGCTGTTTGCCTCTTGCGAAAATGGAAGAAAATATCATCATAACTATAACTAAACTATAACATACTATTCGATTGATGTGTGATTGGAGTAATAATAATAATAATAATAATAATAATAATAATAATAATAATAATAATAATAATAATAATAATAATAATAATAATAATAATAATAGCAACAAGAATAAGAATGGGAATAAGAATACATTTCATTTTAAGCGCCTTTCAAAGCTCTCAAGGACACTTTACAGTCACAGACAAGCATAGGTACTATAATAAAAACTTCAATCACAAATAGAATACAATAAATAAAAGAGTTATAAATAGAAACAAGAGAAAGGGCTACACAGAAAATGCGCTTCTAAAAAGGTGGCTTTTGAGATGGGATTTGAAGGTAGGAAGAGAATCTTTGAGTAAAATTGGTCCATTTGCGCGGCAGCAATCATGAACGTCAACAGGTTTATCTAAACACAATGCTGTGTTGCCATCTAGTGGCCTAACCAAGTACAACCAGCGATCATGACAACATGAATATTACGATGTACATTCAAAATGCTACAAATTAAAATAAACAAATAACACACAAAATGACTTGATGCAAATACAACACAGTAACTCGGGGAGAGACCACAAGGCCTCAGTGAGAATTGAACTCACGACCCCTGGTTTACTAGACCAGAGCTCTAACCACTGAGCTATGAGGCCCGGTATGCTGGCTTCAAATTAGCATTTTCCTTAACATGCTACCAAATGTAAAGCCTCAATAACAGTCTGATCGTCAGTGGTCTTCATCCGAAAATCCAAGTCAATTGTTTTCCTTGAAGTAAAAAAAAGGATGGTGTTCAGAGCTGAAAAACAACATGAATTACGCAGACTTGCTGACAGCTAATTCATGTCTACACAATGAGGCCCCAGTGAGAATTGAACTCACGACCCCTGGTTTACAAGACCAGTGCTCTAACCACTGAGCTATGAGGCCCTGCGTACCATCTGGGATTTAGCATTTTTGTTAATAAGCTCTCTAAAGCACAGACTCAAAACATTGCTTGACTGGAAATTGTTGATTGTACTCAAAACCCCTGTTTTACAAAAGCAATGGTCTAGCCATGGAGCTATAAGGTCCTGCATGCCATTTGGAAGTTAGCATTTTCCTGAACGTGCTACCAAAAATAAAGCCTCAAAAAAGCCACTTCCACAACGTTAGTAGACATTGCTGAAAGCAATTAACTTCTACGAAACGAAGCCTCAGTGACAATCAGACTCACGAGCCTTGGTTTACAAGACCAGTGCTCCAACCACTGAGCTATGAGGCCCTGTGTAGCATGTGGGATTTAGCATTTTTGTTAAGATATGACCAAAAGCACAGACTTACACAGTGTGGTCAGCAGCAGTCTTGACGAGTAGAAGTTGACCAATAATCAGGAAGGATCTACACCAGGGGTGGCTACTCCGAGTCCTGGAGGGCCACCCTCCTGCATGTTTTCCAAGTCTCCCTGTTACAATACACCTGATTCAAATGATCAGATAATCACCAAGCTCTGCTGAAGCCTTACATTGAACTTGCTCATTTGAATCAGGTGTGTTGCAACAAGGAGACTTGGAAAACATGCAGGAGTGCTGCCAGCCAGGACGAGGAGTGCCCACCCCTGATCTACACCATTGAACAAAACTGACACACAGCTGAAAAGTAAGGAGAATAATGCTTACTTGCTAGACAATACTGACAGCATTTCACTTCTATGGGAAAAGGCCGCAGTGAGAATTGAACTCACGACCCCTGGTTTACTAAACCAGTGCTTTAACCACTGAGCTACGAGGCCCTGCGTCTTATGTACTATTTTGCGTCTTTGTTAAGGTACTACCAAAAGCATAGATTTAAAACAGTGTGGTCCTCAGCAGTCTTGACCAGGAAAAGCCATTTTTCAAGTTTCATTCATCAAGTCCATTGCATGAATGGAAGTTGGGCAACAATGAGGAAGTGACGACACCATTGAACACTGACAAATAAACAGGCGAGATGCAGATTACACTAGCAGCTTTGGCGACGAGGCCTCAGTGAGGGTTGAACTCACGACCGCAGGTTTACAAAACCAGTGCTCTAACCACTGAGCTATGAGGCCCTATGTCCCATTTGGCATTTAGCATTTCGTTAAGATGCTACCTAAAGCACAGACTCAAAACAGTTCTGTTCTGAGCAGTCTTGACCAGGAAAATCTAAGTCCATTGCTTTCCTTGCAATTAAAAAAGGTTGGAGTTCAGAGCTGAAAAGCTAGGAGAATAATGCTCACTTGCTTGACAACACCAACAGCATGTAATTGCTACGGAATAAGGCCTCAGTGAGAATTGAACTCACGACCCCTGGTTTACTAGACCAGTGCTCTAGCCGCTGAGCTATGAGGCCCGGTGTACTGTGTGGGATTTTGTATTTTTGTCAGGATACGACCAAAAGCACAGACTTAGACGAATGGATTCGTCAGCAGTGTTGACCAAGAAAAGCTAAGTCCATTGCTTGACTGGAAGTTGGACAACAATCAGGAAGGGTCAACACCATTGAACAACACTGACAAACAAACAGAGTACATACACAACACAAGACAACAGCAAATCAGTTTTGGCAATGAGGCCTCAGCGAGAATTGAACTCACAACCCCTGGTTTACAAGACCAGTGCTCTAACCACTGAGCTATGAGGCCCTGTATTCGATCTAGATTTGGTGTTTTTGTTAAGATGCTACCTGAAGCACAAACTCAAAAGAGTCTGGTCCGCAGCAGTCTTGACTAGGAAAGGCCAAGTCCATTGCTTGACTGGAAGTTGGACAACAATCAGGAGGGGTCGACACCATTGAATAAACATGTTCGATACACATCACGATAGCAAATGCGTCTCGGCGTGCAATTCAGTTCTATTCAGGCCTCAGTGAGAATTGAAATCACTACTCCTGATTTACTAAACCAGTGCTCTATCCACTGAGCTATGCGACCATGCATCCCATATGGGAATTAGCACTTTCCTTAACGTGCTACCAAAAATAAAGCCTCAAAATTGCCACTAATGCACACTTAGTAGATATTGCAGGCAGCAATTCACGTCAACGCAATGAGGCCTCAGTGAGACTCCAACTGAGGACCCTTGGTTCACAAGACCAGTGCTCTAACCACGGAGCTACGAGACTCAAAGTAGTTTGGTCGTGAGCAGTCTTGAAGCAGGAAAAGCCGTCCATTGCTGTGCTTGCAATCAAAAAAGTTCAAGTTCTCAGCAAGGAGAATAATGCTCCCTTGCTAGACAACGACAGCATTTCAATTACATGGAATAAGGCCTCAGTGAGAATTGAACTCACGACCCCTGGTTTACTAGACCAGTGCTCTAACCACTGAGCTATGAGGCCCGTTGTACTGGCAGGGATTTGTACTTTTGTCAGGATACCACCAAAAGCACAGATTTAAAACAGGGTTGCCCTCAGCAGTGTTTACCAGGAAAAGCCAAGTCTATTGCAAGACTAGAAATTGAACAATAATCAGGAAGGATCAACATCCACACCATTGAACAACGCTGACAAATAAACAGGCTCTATACACATTACAATAGAAAATGAGTTTTTGCAACGAGGCCTCAGTGAGGTTTGAACTCACGACCCCTGGTTTACGAAACCAGTGCTCTAACCACTGAGCTATGAGGCCTTGTACGCAAAGTCAGAGTCAGCATCTTGGTAAGATTCCTAAAGCACAGACTCAAAGTAATTGGGCCCTCACAGCAGTCTTGACCAGGAAAAGCCGAGTACATCGCTTGACTTGCAGGCGACTGAAGGTATACAGATGAGAAGAACACTATCAAGTACACTTGATAGACATTAAGACATCAAATCTGGAGTTTCCGCAATGAGGCCTCAGTGAGGGTTGAACTCACGACCCCTGGTTTACTAGACCAGTGCTCTAACCACTGAGCTACGAGGCCCCATTAGGGAGCTATCATTCTCTTCTCTTACTACTACAATTAAAGGCTCAAACTAGTTTGGTTTGTTAAGATTCTACATAAAGCACAGACTCCAAAAAAGTTTGGTCCTCAGCAGTCTTGACCAGGAAAAGCCAAGTCCATTGCTTGACTGGAAGTTGATGGTTGTACCTGGTTTACAAAAGCAATGGTCTAGCCACGGAGCTATGAGGCACTGCATGCTCTCTGGGAGTTAGCATTTTCCTTAACGTGCTATCAAAAAATAAAGGCTCAAAAAAGTCACTTATGCAAACATAGTAGAGATTGCTGACAGCAATTAATTTCTATGAAATGAGGCCTCAGTGAGAATCGGACTCACGACCCCTGGTTTACAAGACCAGTGCTCTAACCACTGAGCTATGAGGCCATGTGCAGCAACTGGGATTTAGCATTTTTGTTAAGATATTACCAAAAGTACAGCCTCAAACAATGTGGTCGTCAGCAATCTTGACAAGTAACAGTCAAGTCCATTGCTTGACTGGAAGTTGAACAAGAATCAGGAAGGATCTCCACCATTGAACAACCCTGGCAAATAAACAGGCTAGAGTCTAGAGCGCTCAATCTAAGGCGAGAGTGTATCCTGTTTCTAATTTGTTATGGTAATATGTGTCTGGCCGCTAGACACACATTACCATAACAAATTAGTTTTTTGCGATGAGGCATCAGTGAGGGTTGAGCTCACGAACCCTGGTTTACTAGACCAGTGCTCTAATCACAGACCTATGAAAGCAGTTTGGGACATGGCACAAAAGAAATTCAGAACTTGTGTCATACCACTGATAGTGCACATATTTGGGGATTTTATTTAATTTTTTTGGAATGTGCTTCTTATTCCAAATGTCTCCATTTTTTTATGATACTAGTGCAGCATGTTCTACCAGAGACAAATTCCTTGTGTGTTCTACATACTTGGCAATCAAGATGATTCTGATTCTGATTCTAAATTGATCTCGTTTCCAGAGTGAGCCTGGAATAACTCTTACGCAGGGTCTTAAATAGCCTAGAATTAGCCTTCTCTGCAGGCTAAATAAAGACCCCCCCCCTCCCTCATCTATCACTCAAGTCCATCTGCTTATAAGTGGGTGAGCATCATCCTCATCCTCATCATCATCATCACAAGCCTCTCAGTCCACAAAAGCAGCAGTAGGAGCACCTGCCTCCCCACCGCGGAGGAGATTAGCTAGCGAACGTCCATGTCCCGCTGAGGCGTGTGAAGCTGGAGCACACAGCCCGAAAGCCGTCACCCCTCCGCTGGGCCGCACCGGAGCAGCCAGCAGTCTGGACTGATGTCCTGGCTGAAATGTCCCGACACATCTACATACGGAACAAGATCGGTGAGGGGATCCAGGCGCCTATATTTCAGGTAAGGTTTCCCAAGTCCTAAATTCTGTCCAAGGCCAGATCTCCTAGATGAAGATGACAGTTTCACAGCCTTTGTCTGTTAGACTTGTCTCTATCAGACTGGCTCTGATTGCCCTATTCGCAACAAAACGTGTTGTACTACAAATACAGCGACTGATCATTTGAAAATGGTTGACTGATTTTCTGCACCAACTGTACAACTGTCAGTTAGCATATTTCATTCTGCCACTAATCAGTTTAGCTTTGCTTGATACTTTGCAAAGTTGTTCCTGAGAGCTACCACTTACCTTCCATACTTATTTGTCATGTTTTTTTTTTTAATGATGATACTAGTGCAGTGTGTTCTACCGGAGACAAATTCCTTGTGTGTTCTACATACTTGGCCAATAAAGATGATTCTGATTCTGATTTTGATCTTTCATTCTCTATCTAATGTCAACAGAAGGCTATTTAGGAGCACTGTCTTTTTGGCTTTTCTTAGCATGCATTTATTGACAGAGAGAAAGGGAGATGGTGACCCAGTTTAATGGCCTTATTTCAGACAGTGAGAGAAGTGCGTCTTGACTTTTCTGACATTGTTGTTCACTCTGGAGACTCAGATATAAATGGGACAAATCACTGGCACTTAATTAATTTTGCTCCCGAGTGAGTACAGTGATACCTTGGCTTACGAACTTAATTGGTGCCCAGACAGAGTGTGTAAGGTGAAAAGTGTGTATCCCAAAACATAATTTCCCATAGGAAACCATTAAAATGAGTGTAATCTGTTCCCAGGTCCTCATAAAACTTAATTTTCTACTCAGAAATAAACTGTACTTTATAATAAAGTCATTTTATTTATCTTTGTAATGGTTGTTGATGGCTTGATGGAAAGGAGTGGCCGGTTTCATCAGCATGAAACACTTGATGAGGAACGCAAGTTTCTTCTTTCACAATTTTCAGGAATGATCCCTTGTAGGTAAAAAAAATGGTGTGAGGTCACGCACGATTCCTAACTTAAAGAGAGAGAAAATCAAATCACATTTCCCTTGTGTGCTTTCTCTGCGTGTGCGAGGAATTATGAATTTGAATTGGTTGTTCATAATAATTCAGTTCTCTGGTTTTCTCATTTGCTCCATATATTGATTGCAGGTGAATCGAGGTACTTATTCCCGGAGAAGCCGCCTGAAAAGGTCTGACGGCAGCACTACTTCCACCAGCTTCATCCTCAGACAGGTGTGTTAGTGCGAAACAAGTGGTAACAATAATAATAATAATAATAACGACACCGACGACAACGATAACGATAATAATGATAATTATGATAATAATAATAAGGGATGGATGGATGGATGGATGGAAGAATGTGTGGGTGGATGAATGGACAGATGGACGGATGGATGATTGGATGAATTGGATTATTGGATGCATGGATGGATGTACAGATGGATGATTGGAGATGGATGATTGGATGGATGGATCATTGGATGGATTGATGGATGGATGGATTGATGGATGGATGCTAGGATCGATAGAGGGATGTGTAGATGGCTGGATGGATGGACAGACAGATGGATGGACGGATGATAATCGTGACAATTGTATAAAACTGTCAGGAAAAAATGATGAAGACAATGATAAAATGAACCAGTGTCAATAAACAAATGCTAACAAAGTGTAAAACACAAAACAAACCTAGCGTCACATGACGTTAGCGCCATTACTATGATGGATTCCTCACAATAATTTCAGCTCTCTGAGCTCGGGCTCAAAAAAGGAAATGGAGGATGCTGCTGCTGCACCCTCCTCCTCCTCCACCACGGATCCCTGCTACCTCTCAGCTGACTGGCTAGCTAATCGGCCAATCGCATTGCTGCACATTTGCTCAGTCATCAGGCTTGGATATTGAGGCAGGATCTGCTTGTGCCGCCGCTCGCTGTTTTTACTGTAGGACGAAATGAAACGCCAGGATCGGGCTACCTCCAGGGAGAAGCTCCTCATTCTATAATGTGAGCCATCCAGAAGCTCTGTGGGACCAGGGAGACGTTGCAATCCGTCAGAGGAACAAACGGAGATCTTCTCTTTGTTTTAAATCGCCTGTGTAGAGAGGGGGATTGTCGTCATCCTACCCATCCTTTTTTTATCCCCCTTTCTCTGGTGCCCACCCCCTTCCTTCTCCTCTTCTGCTACACTTGTTCTCCCCCCTCCCCCTTTCCGTATCAGAGGCACGCTTTGGAATAACAAACCTCCATGTATGACAATTTGTACCTGCATGGATTTGAAGACTCTGAGGCGGTGAGTGTTTTTTTTTTTGGATGTATGCGACTCATTCGAAACATCGTCGAAAGGCCTGGAAGCCACCATCATGGTGTGAGGATGGACTCTGCTTAGGGTTGAAGGGGCTTTCGTGTGTGTTCCTCTGTATGTGTAAGTGGTACACATTAGTGGAGATGGCATTCTTCTGCCCTAACCAAATGTTGGTGGCATCTTCCGTCAATTTTATGTGGGTCCCCACCATCTTTCTGGTGATGTGCGGCTTCTACTGCATTCTACACCATTGCTGCCTATCGGTCTGATGTTCCAGATCAGAAAACCTTTCTTCGTCCCACAATGGGGAAATTTGCAGTCCACAGAAGCAATTTGAAAGGGGGATGACGTGGGGTGGGGGGGTGAAAGGATAGAAAACAAGATATTCTAAGCATAGTAAAGTGTCAACTGCATACTGTAAACGTGCAATCTGACACCATTGAGTGCCTATCGGTCTGATGTTCCAGATCAGAATCATCAAAAGTGATGTCGGTTGTCCTTGAAGCAGCCCATTGTGTAGGTTCTGCCCAGAATGTAGCATCGTGATGTCGTTAAGTGGATAGTGATGTTGATGAGTCACATGCTCAAGCTATTCCAACGCTGCAAAGCATCCAGATAGATGAAAAGATGCTTCGTAGAGTGATTTGACACAAGGGTAAAAAAAATGGTGAGAGGTCACGCACGATTCCTGACTTAAAGAGAGAGAAAATCAAGGCAGGCAAAGTCCTCGCACACATTTGCCGCAATGAAACCTCAATCCACCCGAAAGTCCACACAGTAGCATCTCTTTTAAAAATTTGTACTCAAGCACAAGTAACCATTTTGTCTCCTTGAAAAAAAGCCATTACACAGATGACTAACCCAGCATAGTACGCTGTTGCTGAACTGATCTTAGTGTTTAGAATTAGCAGAAGACCACCTTTTATTAAGGACAACCGACGCCTTCGGACAAGTTGTGTCTATAATTTGTAAAAACACTTCAAATGACTTCTACGGAGCGTATTTTACAAAGATTCCACCGCATATAGCTCTATTGGACCTTTTAAGACTCGCGCTGAATATTCAGGAAGTCTTGTTTACGAGTTGGTGATGATTCCTGACGTGACGTCACGGAGGGAACGCCCCTGACCGACAAAGCGACACACAATGCATTTTGGGTACTTTGTTTGGTCTGAAAACGTCGTATTGATGGCGAAATTAGAAGGAAAACATAAATAACGTGATGGTGAATCATTGTGTGTTGCACCAAGACTACTATTTGATACTAGTTGACACAAATTCCCAGCGGACAAATCAGCCCATTTCTAACGGAGCTTGAGCGCCATCTTATGACGGCTGAAGAAACCTTCTCATCGATTATTGAACATTGCTGATGCTTATTTGCCGACAACTGAAGGAATGCTCTGCCTTTGGTACGTGACGTGTTTGCAGGGCTCAGCTGATTCCTATACTAGTAGACCATCAGACTCAGATGTCTCTTTGGAAGAGGAGCGTGACGTTCAGGCCCAGGTGCAAAGTCAGAGCCCGAGCCAGAGCCAAGGGCCGGGACAGAGCCGACAGGAGCGGGAACAGCAGGCTACCATCCAGCTGGAGAGAGCCAAGGTAGCCATATTCACAAACAAAAAAACAGTACAGCGATACCTCGGTTTACGAACCCTTTGGCTTACAAACTTTTCAGTTGATGAACGTTAAATTTATGAATATTTTACCTTGGCATACAAACTGTTTTTTTGGTATACACACGGAGCTGCCACAATGAGCGATGTGTCGTTGGCGAACGAGCCCGTTCTCCTCAAAGAAAATGGCAGCCGGCTTGTTTTGGTTGTCTATTCCCCGCCGCCAGTCATCAGTTAAAGCCACGTCATTGGTCAAGAACGCAGCAGTGACAGGGAGAGAGTGAAGCCATTCAAACATTAAAGAGACAAAAGGCAAGACAAAAGAGACAGGCAGACGACAGAGAGATAGTGACAGAATGGATAGAAAACAGTGACATTTGTATTCGTTTCAACTTTGATATTTTCAAGAAGAGTGTAGACTGCAAGGTTAAAATTCCCATCAATCAGGCTCCACAAATAACCCGAACAGGCCATCTGTATACTTGATGCAAAAAGCTACCAACCCAGCAAAACAGAACAGAATTGATGAGGAACAGGGTAAAATGATCGCAGAGAAAGCACCTCCATTCCTCAAGATGGTGAAAGAGGAAGGCTACTGTTGGGGTAATCATTTCAAACCCATTAGCTACGTTCCTCATCAAGTGTTTAATGCTGGTGAAACCGGCCACTTCATTCCATTAAGTCATCAACGACCATCACAAATGTCAATAAAACCACTTTATTATACAGTAGTTTATTTCTTTCATTATAATACCATCGCACATTTATTATACATAAAATAAGGTATATTTTGTGTAGTTGTAATGATTATTTAGTAGAAAATTATGTTTTATGGGGACCTGAGAACTGATTATTCTCATTTTAATGGTTTCCTATGGAACATCAATTTTTGGGATACACACTTTTCACCTTACACACACTCTGTCTGGGAAGCAATTAAGTTTGTAAACCAAGGTATCACTGTACTGTCAAGGATAGGTCTCAAGAACCCGAGTACATTTCATCATACCACTGTGTCTCCAGACCAAACCTGTAGCATTTGCTGTGAGGACCAATGTCAGCTACTGTGGAGCTCTGGATGAGGACGTTCCTGTTCCCGCGACAGCCATCTCGTTTGATGCCAAGGACTTTCTCCACATAAAAGAGGTGATGATGGCCATTTTGTTTTCCTCTCCATCAACTATACAACACGAGTAACTCTGTGGTATTGTTTTCCCGTGTTCTGTTTGTAGAAGTTCAACAACGACTGGTGGATCGGACGATTGGTGAAAGAAGGATGTGAGATCGGTTTCATCCCGAGTCCTCTGAAGTTGGAGAACATCAGGCTCCAGCAAGAGCAGAAAAGAGGACGAGTCCAAGGGTAAGTAGGACACAGACCATGCTGAACATTGCTGTCAATTGATGTTCCCTTAGTCAGAAGTCTCTGGGTCAATGTATGAATGGACTTGTCACCATAATAATGATAATAATAATAATAATAATAATAATAATAATAATAATAACAAAAACAACAATAACAACAATAATAATAATAATAATAAAAACAACAGTAACAACAATAATAATAATAATTAATATTATAATTATTATTATTATCATCATAATAACAATAATAATAATAATAATAACAAAAACAACAGTAACAACAATAATAATAATAATTAATATTATAATTATTATAAATATTATTATCATAATAACAACAATAATAATAATATTAATAACAACAACAACAATAATAATAATAATAATAATAATAATAATAATTAGTATTATTATTATCATAATAACAACAACAACAATAATAATATCAATAATAATAATAATATATAATAACAACAACAATAATAATTATTATTATTATTATCATAACAACAACAATAATAAAAATAACAATAATAATAATCATCATCATCATAATAACGACAACAACAACAATAATTATTATTATTATCAGAATAACAATAATAATAATAATAATAATAGATTTCATTTATAATTGCCTTTCAAAACTCTCAAGCACACTTTAGTCACAGGATACGATTTTCTGTGGGTGAGCAGTGGCAGCCACACGCGCCAGCGTTCACTCAAGTGGGAAGTGACATAAAGTAAAAAAAAAAAAAGGAAATAATATGAAGGGTTTTACTGTTTTACAAAAACCCTGATTTATGTTCTATGAATGGCTCTGATTTCCCCCAATCCCCCTGGTATCACCTCATTAGCATGACCAAGCCTATGCGGTAACGACCGAAGACGTTTTGGAATCCCTGGGCTGATCCCTTAAAGGACAACCGACATCACTTTTTTGTTTCCTAACTGACATCGGAAAAACGTTTGATAGCATCTAAAATACCCAAAACACGCAGGATGATATTTTTAGTCAAATGCAAAACACCAATCAAAAAGACTTCAAGTGTCCCAAAACGACTTCAAAATGAAACCGGAAATGGCCAGTTTCAAAAGGTCCCGCCCCCTTGTTCGTGGCGTCACCCCAAGACGTCTTGCATTGCTCGAGAATCAAAACAATTGCTTCAGATTCGGAGAAGATGCTTTCTAGTTACTCATCCAGTTATGAATATGATTCAAATAATTCTGAAGAGGAAAGCATACATGTTTGCAATCGATTAAAGAATTTATTCCGTGCCATTTTGAGGTATCTGGGGGCGGGAACTGTAGCACCAAAAAAGTGGTAGAAAATGGCGACAAAGCTCCGTGTGAGGAATTAATCAGCCCGTTTCCACAGGCTGATTAATTCCTCACGCGGAGCTTTGTCGCTGTCTTCTGCCTCTTTTTGGTGCAACACGAAGTTTTCAGACCAAACGAAGTACAGCAAAATGCATTGACATGATGAAAGGACTGCTACAATGTGTCCTTTTTTCGGTCAGGGGCGTTCCTTCAGTGACGTCACGTGAGTACTCGTCACCAACTCAAAAACGAGACTTCTGGAATATTCAGCGGCAGTCTTCAAATGTAAAATAGAGCTATATGCGGTGGAATCTTTGTCAAATACGCTCAGTCGAAGTCATTTGAAGCCATTTTACAAATGATGGACACAAGTTGTCCGGAGACGTGGGTTGTCCTTTAAAATTCAACCTCGGGTTTTTACCGCATTAATGCCACACTGTGTCTCTGTCTCTCTTGTGTTTTCCAGTAAGTCTGTAGGCAACTCCTCTTCCAGTGTAGAGGATGAGGTGTCAGCCTCTATCCGACCTCTCATATCCGCGGCAGGTGAGCGCATTAGACAGGGGGGGGGGGGGGCTCTATGTAGCCAAGACCACCTGCTAAAAGACGAGCCTCCGGAAGTACATGAGCATAGAATAAAGAGCATAAAGCCTTCTCTGCTTAGAGCCTAAGTTCATTGCCTGCGGTTGTTGGTACATTTTTCCCATGATGCTCCTCTTCCTCCAGTTGAGGACTGCAGGCGTTCTGAGAGTGGGGCTTACCACAGTGTGTGAATCCAACGACAAGACTATGAATCCCTACCCCACCCCCCCTTCCCGAACAGCACTCATGTGATTTTGTGAATATGATAGGAATATAAGAAACACATTTTCAAATCTCTATTTTCTTCACTAGTTGATAGTTGCTAGGTTTTCTTTGCTCAATCAGCTTTCATGACTGGTGATTCCTTCACCAAGCAGCCACTGACGACACCGTCGCTGTCTTTTCTCCCTCCCGCAGGAAAGCAGAAACAGAAAGTGGTAAGTTGGCGAGACCCTTCTCGTGAAGCATCCGCTGAGTTCTTGCGGCCTCCATTGCAGAATGACGGGAGCTTGCAGCCACTCGGCCGCATATCACACGGAGCGCAAATACTTCAGGCTACGCCGAAGTATCAAAGTTGTCATCTTTCAAAAATCCAGTCAAAATGTCTCTTTGCAGACAACATTGGCATGTTGCTCCTCATCCTTTCATTCTCCTTTTGACATTGAAGCCTTGTTTTCATCAGTCATTATAGTTTGATTTCATGATTGTGTTGTGATAGCAAAGAAATAGCATACCCCGGTTCCCCATTTGCAGTACTAGCGTACCAAATTAGTGGCAGTACAGATACAGTAACAGTGTAAGAGCGCTTTTCAAACACATTTGTTTTGTTCTTGGATGAAATAACGTGCGAAAGAAGTACAAAACATATTGTCAGATTGTTATACAGTTAACATCCGATTTACAACAGGCGCAAGTTACGACCACCCGTACTTACGACCGCGACCGCTACAGCTGCGACCGCGACATAGAGAGAGGTCCGCGCAGGATGATTTATTAAATTCCTTGTGTGTTCTACATACTTGGCAATAAAGATGATTCTGATTCTGGTCCCAAAAAAGAGGACCAGGGGAATAATCAAAAATAAAGAATACCAAAAACGACAAGGGGGGCAATGAGAAACCCGACAATGGCGAGAAGCAACTTGCACACGGTGCTGCAGAAACGGAACAATAATAATAATCTTCTACGTTAGCAAGGAGAGCCATTTTTGGACAGCACGCATGCGTGGGAAGCCGTGCGTATTTGGGTCAGCGGAAAGCGTGTGCGCCGACACAGTAATAAAGATCGATAATACAAAATATAAAATGATTAAAATGACACTAAAAGTTATAAGATTTATAAATGAACTGTCAACATTTTGGTATATAATAGTATTCAATAGAAAACATTGCTTAAAAACAACAGATTAACATCGTATACTATCCTGTCGTATAGGAGATGCCAGCGTGTCATCATTTGTTATGATTACGTGATCCCCGCGTTAGCCATTTTGAATGCTTTTCGATTTCCGGCTGTTTTGTCGGAACGGAACTCGGTCGTAACTCGGATGTTACCTGTACATCTTCATTACAATCTGAAATTATGTACTTCATAATTGTTGCAGCTGTTGGATAGAACTGGCTAGGAAAGCGCAGTTTTATATGTCGCTAAACACAGCTAGCGCAATCCCACCTACCTACTTTGCGATGGCAACACACAGCACTTTTGAATATGATAGCTCATGCTAGCTTCCAATGAACTGTACAGATTGGTGGCAACATAGTTTCAGCGCGTTTGGAACATGCAAGAGAAGGCTGTCATTTTAACAACTGATTGTTAATCCCCATTCATCCGCTGCCCATCGGAGCTTTTCTGATTGTCTTATTTTTGCTCTCACTCATATTCAGTCGCCTGCTATTGACAAAATGTTTGAATTGACAGACGGAACACATCCCCCCATATGATGTGGTTCCCTCCATGAGACCGGTGGTGCTGGTGGGACCTTCGCTCAAAGGTTATGAGGTAAGCATGAGAAGAAATGTATGCTACTGTGCTATACCAACCGACACCATTTTTTTTTTTGGTTTCCTAACTGACATCAGAAAAACGTTTTATAGCATCTAAAATACCCAAAATATGCAGTATGATATTTTTAGTCAAATGCAAAACACCAATAAAAATGAATTTGTGTCCCAAAATTACTTCAAAATGACTCGCCATCTCCGAGGGTGTGTCTCAGAAGGTCCCGCCCCCTTGTTCGTGACATCACGCCAGGACGCCTTGCCTTGCACTAGAATCAAAACAATGGCTTCAGATTTGGAGAACATGCTTTCTTGTTACTCGTCCAGTTATGAATATGATTGAAATAGTTCTGAAGAGGAAAGCATACATGTTTGCAATCGATTAAACAAGTCCTTCCGTATCAATTCGAGCCATCTGGACTCCAATCTAGCGCCCAGAAAATGCACAAGATGGCGCCCAAGCTCCGTTGGAAATGGATTGAGTTGTCTGCTGGGAAATTGTGTCAACTACTATCAAATAGTAGTCTTGGTGCAAAAGACAACAATTTACCATCGCGTTATTTATGTGTTTTCCTTCTAATTTCGTCATCAACATGGATTTTCAGACCAAACAAAGTACCCACAATGCATTGTGTGTCGCTTTGTCGGGCGTGTTCCTTCAGTGACGTCACGCCACATCATTAAGTTCGTAAGCCAAGGTATCACTGTAGATGAAAATAAATGGATGGATGGATATGAGCAGTAATAGCATTTCAAATGTCAAACTTGTCTATGCAGGTGACCGATATGATGCAGAAGGCCCTCTTTGACTTTCTCAAGCACAGATTTGATGGCAGGTAAGACAAATTTAATTCTTCTTTTCTTTTAGTTGTACTTTTTCACCATCGCGTGGATCTGTACATTGGTTGTCTCACTCTTCCAGGATATCGATCACTCGAGTGACTGCAGACATATCTTTAGCTAAGAGGTCCGTCCTCAACAACCCCAGCAAGAGGGCCATTATAGAGCGATCCAACACCCGTTCCAGTTTAGGTAAGGAATGGAATTTGAAATGACAAACTAGTTGGGGCCTAGATAAAGTTCTCTCTTAGCATCTTCAGCCACATCTTACTCATGCCTTTGCGTCATTAGCTGAAGTGCAAAGTGAGATCGAGCGCATCTTTGAGTTGGCCCGCTCACTGCAACTGGTAATACTGGATGCCGACACCATCAACCACCCAGCCCAACTCCTCAAGACCTCTTTGGCCCCTATTATTGTCCATGTCAAAGTGTCTTCACCAAAGGTAAGCTCAAGCAAGTACTGTATATCGTGAATAGCATCATAAAATGGAGTTGCATGTCAATGCCCGTGACTACTCAAAATATCCATGACAAAATGTGCAAATTTCCCCATTGTGGGACGAATAAAGGTTTTCTAATTCGGATTCTGAAAATCCTAGTCTGGAGAAAGTTAGTGCACATTTTTAAAGGACAACCGACACCAATTTTTTTGTTTCCTAACGGACATCAGAAAAACGTTAGCATCCCGGAAAATCCACAAGATGGCACCCAAGCTCCGTTGGAAATGGGCTGATTTGTCTGCTGGAAATTTGTGTCAACTAGTATTAAATAATAGCCTTGGTGCAACACACAACGATTCTCCATCGCGTTATTTGTGTTTTCCTTCTAATTTCGAAGTTTTCAGACCCAACAAAGTAGCCAAAATGCATTGTGTGTCGCTTTCCTGGTCAGGGGCGTTCCTGACGTGACGTCACGTCAGGAATCGTCACCAAGTCGAAAACAAGACTTCCTGAATATTCAGCGAGAGTCTTAAAAGGTAAAATATAGCTATATGTTGTGGAATCTTTGTAAAATGCGCTCAGGAGAAGTCATTTGAAGCCATTTTACAAATTATGGACACAACTTGTCTGGAGGCGTCGGTTGTCCTTCAAAGGGTGCTAATAACTTAGTCTTGTGGAGCTAACGTATACCTATATCCTCAATGTCTATGGCCAAGTGCTGCATGCTTAGCGTCACCCAGAAATCTGCTGGGGAGCCACCATAAACTGCACTAATTCGATCATAGGGACACATTTCTCGGTCCTTGTCCTGCAGGTTCTGCAGAGGCTAGTCAAGTCCAGAGGAAAGTCCCAGAGCAAACACCTGAACGTGCAGCTCGTGGCTGCGGACAAACTTGCTCAATGTCCTCCAGTAGGTGGCCATCTTCATCGCTTCTACCGTGCTGCTCTCGTTGAAATTAATATTCATTAATAGCTTGCCGATTGGTTTTGCTCTCCGCAGGAAATGTTTGACATCATCCTAGACGAGAATCAGCTGGAGGACGCCTGTGAGCATCTGGCAGAATACCTTGAGGCCTACTGGAAAGCAACGCATACCTCCATGGCGACGCCCCTTAACCCTTTGCTGGGACGCAATCTTGGCCCTGGCACCCTCACGGCATACCCAACCAACATCACTGGGCTGCAGGTATGTATGCCCTAGTCCACTGGTTCTTAACCTGGGTTCGATCGAACCGTCGGGATTCGGTGAGTCTGTCTCAGGGGTTCGGTGGATCCTCCGCCACAGAGGTCCACCCCTCAGTCTAGACTGCAGTTAGTAGACACAGTCATTGGAAGAAGGGTTCTGTGAATGAGCATATGAAACTGGTGGGGTTCGGTGCCTCCAACAAGATTAACAACCACTGCCCTAGTCTCTTCGGGGTCTTATTATGCCCCGTCGACCCATTTGCATCATGTTTTATTTGTTCCTTCTCATAGCAGAGCCAAAGAAATCAACAGAGCAACCACACCGGCGACCATTCTACTGCGAACGAGCGTCGTAACCTGATGACGTCTGAGGAAAACTACCATAATGAACGGGCGCACAAAGGACGTAATAGAATGTCATCGGGCTCACAGCACAGCCGAGAGGCGCAGGACCCCTACCAGGATTACCAGGACCCCTATCAGGATGCATACAAGCCACACCGCAACCGCAGTTCCCCGGGCAGCTACAGCCATGACTCCCGGCATAGGCTCTGAACCTTGTTGAGTCCTCGTGGGTTGAGCAGATGTCCCGAATTTCACATACAAATAATCGCTGCAACAGAGCCGAGATTGTCCCATATTTTCCCCATTTTTTCAGGGCGGTTAACTTATTTGTGTATTAAACCTCTGAAACAGTCAGAGAAATCCAAGTTGAAGTTTTATGATACCCAACCATGTACCGGACCTTCTGGATCACGCCCTAAAGACATTGGATAGATTGTGCTGGCTGCCATCTGCAGTGGTTGCATGGTCCTGATGTCATGTCACACCAGTCGGGAAGCCCACTGGACACGGACGGACCCTTCCATGACCACGTAAACAGACTCTCAACCTTTAGCTTATTGCATGCCCATAGATGATAAACATCTGCTTCCTTCCTTTCTTCGTTCTTTCCTTCATAGATCTTTTGTATCTATCCTGGATGTCTGCTTTTCTGAATCTGTAGCTTGTGGACGTGCGGTGTGGAGTGGACTCTAAATGGGATAGGTTGTCACTTGGCCTAACGTGTCCCGAGTTGAAAATTTGGTGCTTCACAATTGGACGATTTTTGGTCATTGAACGATACGTCTTCAATTGCATAGTTTCTGTGGTTCATTTATTGAAGGTAAAACTCTTCCTGCTGTAAACGGGTCAGGCTAAAATGGAGAAAACAGTGCTCAGCTTCTGTACTCCGGAAGCTATAATAATAAGCTAGTTGGAGAACATTTCAAGAACTTATGGTTGATCAATTTCAATTAGATAGCATTTAAAGGACAACCGACACCTCCGGACAAGTTGTGGCCATCATTTGTAAAATCACTTCAAATGACTTCTACTGGGTGTATTTTACAAAGATTCCACGGCATATAGCTATAGTTTACATTGTAAGACTCACACTGAATATTCAGGAAGTCTTGTTTTCCAGTTGATGACGATGCCTGACGTGACGTCACGGAGGGAACGCCCCTGACCGAGAAAGCGACACACAATGCATTTTGGGTACTTTGTTTAGACTGAAAACTTCGTGTTGATCCATGTTGATGCAGAAATTAGACGGAAAAGACATAAATAACGCCAGGGTGAATCCTTGTATGTTGCATCAAGACTACTATTTGATACTAGTAGTACACAAATTCCCAGCAGACAAATCAGCCCATTTCCAACAGAGCTTGGGCGCCATCTTGTGCATTTTCTGGGTGCTACATTGCTGTCATTGATGGATCGAATTGATATGGGAGGACTCCTTTAATCAATTGCAAACATTTATGCTTTCCTCTTCAGAACTATTTGAATCATATTCATAACTGGATGTGTAACAAGAAAGCATCTTCTCAGAATCTGAAGCCATTGTTTTGATTCTGGAGCAAGGGAGAGTGTGACCAATAGTGACGTCACGAACAAAGGGGCGGGACTTTCTGAATCTGCCCAGTTCCGAGCTCATTTTGTGGCAGTTTTGGGACACCTTAAGTCATTTTTAATCCATCGGCCAATCAGCTGGGTTTTTAGATGCTATAAAACGTTTTTCTGATGTCAGTTAGGAGACAAAAATATGGTGTCGGTTGTCCTTTAAATGAGAGATGAACTCTGTTGGGGCTTTGCATGGAGTTTCAATGAATAATTTCCTTTGATTGGTATCTGCTGGGGTTCCTCAGGTCCTTCCTTCCCAGACCCGCCCATATCCATCGGCCAATCAGCTTCCTGCAATGCCACCTGTGTTTAACATTGTTGGTCCTTTTGCATTTAGTTTCTGGTTTCCAGGGTGTACATTTGTCCAAAATTTACCTAAATTTGCCCCCCCCCCCACACACACACACATAACCCTATTTGTGGATCGTTTGACAAAAATGTCTTTCATTTCACGCTTGCATTCTACTAATCAACCAAAAGACTTTCAGTGAGACAAATGATATGAGCTTGTATGTGTGTAGCCATTTGTACTACTACTTTCCTAAACTTTAACAGCAAGGCAGCATTTTTTTTTCAAGTGTTCGCACCGCAATGAAATGACAGTAAGATTGAACTGAGTGCAATAAGGAAATGCAGATGTAGCGAATAATGATTTTAAGGCACTTTGTGTTGTAGTTTTACTGTATTTGTGATCTTTATTCTTTTAGCTGAAGACATAGGATATCATGAACTTAGTTCCAAATGACAAACACTAGCAGCGAATATGTTGAAGCAAGCAATTGGCAGTATGTATGGATATCTGTGTGTGTATCTATCTATCTACAGTGATACCTTGGTTTTCGAACCCCTTGGCTTACGAATCTTTCGGTTTACAAACGTTAAATGTATGAAAATTTTACCTTGGCATACGAAGTTTCTTCGTACACGGAGCTTCCTGGACGAGTGATGTGTCTTTTGCGAACGAGCCGACTGTTTTTGTCCCGCCCCCAGTCTTCGGTTAAAGCCATGTGATTGGTCAAGAACGCAGCAGTGAGGGGAGGTGGTTTAAACATTAAAGAGACAGGCAGATGACAGTGAGAGAGAGTTTCAACTGTACACTTGATGCAAAAAGCTATCAACACAGCTAAACACAACACAATTGATGAGGAACTAGGTAAAATTATCGCAGAGAAAGCACCTATAAGGGATCATTCCTCAAGATGGTGAAAGAAGAAGGTTACGTTCCTCTTCAAGTGTTTAATGCTGAGGAAACCGGCCACTCCACTCCATCAATGATATCAAGCCATCAGGTAAATAAAATGACTTTATTATACAATACGGTTTATCTCTTTAATTATAATACCATAGCACATTTATTATACAAAATAAGCTAAATTTCGTGTAGTTTTATGGCATAGAAAATTAGAAAATTATGTTTTATGGGAACCAGGGAACGCATTATACTCATTTTAATGGTTTCCTATGGCAAATAAATTTTTTGGGATCCACACTTTTCGCCTTACACACTCTGTCTGGGAACCAATTAAGTTCGTAAGCCAAGGTATCTATCAATCTATCTATCTATTTAGGTAGCTAGGTAACTATTAAGCTATCAAGCTTCTGTATCTAGCTAGTTAGCTAGCTGGCACATACACACACTGAGAGAGAGAGAGTGCCTCTGTAGATAGTGGGATGGCCATTGAGGATGTAAAACGAGCATATTTCCCAATTTCTGTCGAACAAGCGTTCAAAGTGGACCACACGTGACTAAATATGATGTTGGTGCCACACAACAACTAGTAAATACAGTTGATCCAAATCGAGAGTAAACACGAATAACTACTTTTTAAACGTGTTTGAACGTCAACTTCACTCATTCAAGATGGAGAAGCGTTCGTAAACCGAGGTATCACTGTATATATATTATACAACAAATGTACATAGATGCTCCAGATTACGACAAAGTACGTATATAGTTCCAAAATCAAGTTTTCAGTCATGTCACTTGAAAAGCATAGCAGCATGCTTGTGCATTCAATTGGAATCTTCATGTACTATGCAATGGCAAACTTCCCGCTAAGAAGCTGTCTGCCCAAACCACGTCCACCTTTTTTTCCACATCGCTTCATCGCCGAAGGAATCTTGCGTTTATTGTGATTCGTCTGTGGAAGGTGAAAATCCTCAGCGGCTAATGCGGTATTGCATGCATGATATACCATTCTAATTCAGACAAATTCAATAAAAAAAGGATGATGTGACTTTGGGGGCAGCTGAGTTTCATGCGGCGATCCGAGTGACAAGAACATTTTTTTGGGGAGAAATAAAAGAGCCGTTATGATATTGTCCGATGCATTTTTTAACCGTTTCAACAGTCAAAACATGAAAGGGATTTGAATACATAACTAAAAATGAATTAAATTAATCTCAAAAGAAAATGGAAAATACACGGATGACTGGTTAGCATGTTCACCCCACAGCGCAGAGGGGCTGGCTGATTCTGGTTTGCATATAATAATAATACATTTCATTTCTAAGCGCCTTTCAAAACTCTCAAGGTCACTTTACAGTCACAGATCGTTTTTTTCCTGCGGGCGAGAAGTGGCAGCCACACGTGCCAGTGATAGCTCAACCCGGAAGTAACTCAAATAGATCGAAAGCTAGCCAGCTAGCTAACAGATAGCTAATACATAGCCAGCTAGCTAACTATCTAGATAGACTTATAGCTAATAAATAGCCAGCTACATAGCTAGCTAGCGAGCCAATAGATAGCAAATGGATAGCAAGTAGATAGCCAGCTAGGTAACTAGCTAATAGATAGAAAATGGATAGCTACATTGGTAGCGAGACAGATAGCTAATAGGAAGCAAATACATAGCAAAAGGATAGCCAGCTAGGTAGCTAGCTAATAGCAAATGGATTGCTAGGTAGCTAGCTAGCAAAAAAATAGCAAATAGATAGCTAGATAGCAACTGGATACCAAATAGATATCCAGCTAGGTCGCTAGCTAACTAGCTAGACAGACTTATAGCTAATAAATAGCCAGCTACACAGCTAGCTAACGAGCCAATAGATAGCAAATGCATAGCAAGTAGATAGCTAGCTAATAGATAGCAAGTAGATAGCCAGCTAATAGATAGCTACCTTGGTAGCGAGACAGATAGCTAATAGAAAGCAAATACATAGCAAAAGGATAGCCAGCTAGGTAGCTAGCTAATAGATAGCAAATAGATAGAACTCCAGTCCAATTTTCAGGGTCTTGGGTTTGCGTTGGAGGCGTCACCCGAGCATTCTCATCTCTCCTGTGTGGGTTTCCTTCGGGTAATCTGGTTTCCTCCCATATGCCAAAAACATGCATGGCAAGCTGATTGAACGCTAACTTGTCCGGAGGTGTCGGTCGTCCTTGAAAGAACCAGTAACGTCATTACGTAAAAGACGTAGGAAATAAAAATAACATCATGAATTGAAAACAACAGTTCAATAAAGCAAACCCATCTTCAACCTTATTATCTATGTGCGACTGTTGCCCCCTCGTGGCAGGGAAATACATTACATACAATTCAGAAATTCTCACACAAGACAGATCGGGAATTAATCTTCACTTTCCCGCAAAATTCTAACGAACCCCGAATTAACTCGGGGAGTGGCTGTCTGCGCCACATTTTCAATTCCCGAGTAAATTCGTGAATGGCAGCTAATGGGTTCATTTAGATTCACATTTTTTAAAAGTTTATACACTTGAAGTACATACTTCAGTCCAGAGTGTGGCGGTAAACGCTCAAGACACAAATCTAGATGTATATAAATAAGGAAAGGCAGGATGACGACATCGTTGCATTTTTCGTCTTTAATATTGTTGTTGTGGTTTAAATGCATGTTAGAAAAAAATGTGATGACTAGCGATGTGTCGTTCGCGAACGAGCCGGGTCTTAGAGCCGGTTCCTAACAAGAGAGCCGGAAATGGGAGACACATTTTTTTGTCCTCTATTTCCCGCCCCCGGTCTTCGGTTAAAGCTGCATGTGATTGGTCGATATCTGGGGTAGAGGAGGGAGGGGACAATTACAGACACAGGTTAGGGTGGATAAATGTTATCACATTATACTGTTATTATTCAATGATTATATTTTCACTAGTTGGTATGATAGCATTATTTATATGAAAAGCTAATTAGTAACAGCTGATCATCAGACCAGAGTAACCACAAGGAAAGTAAAAGCTAGCATCCACTAACTTTGCTCATATCAAGCCATATAAATACAAATATTTGATAGTGTATTTTACACGAGAAATTCATTTTTCACATAACTGTACACGATTTTTGGTAGTTAATTTAAGCAACGAAAAAAAAAATGAGGAGCCGTTTGGAAGCCAAAAGAGTCGGATCTCTTTTGTGAGCCCAGCCAAAAGAACCGGAATTCCCCATAACAGTCTTCTTTTCCTTTGGGCTTTTCCCTTGACGGGGTCGCCACAGCAATTCAGTGTCCTCCATCTTTAGAGGTTTGATCCGCATGTTTGTTTTGGCCAAGCTTTTACATCGGATGCCCTTCCTGACACAACCCTCTGTATTTATCCGGGCTTGGGACCGGCACAAGAAGACTTGTGTTCCTTTGTGTCTACGGAACGAGCAACTCGCTCAGTAAAAGGCTCCCAAACACAAAATGGTCATTGGCACAGCAACATTCAAAAAAGCAAAAAACTATACTCACCATTTGATGGCAATCTAGCTATGTATTAACTGGCTGCCACTGCTCACCCACAGAAAAACTCAATCCTGTGACCGTAAAGTGACATTGAGAGTTTTGAAAGGCGCTTTTAGATTTTGGACGCTATAAAACGTGTTTGTGATGTCAGTTAAGAAACAAAAAAATGGTGTCTGTTGTCCTTTAAGTTATAATACATTACATTTTAAGTAAGTTATAATACATTACATTTTAAGCGCCTTTCAATGCTCTCAAGGACACTTTCCAGTCACAAACAAGCATAGGTAACAAATAAGATGGCGGTGAATTAAAATAGCCTGCAAACAACGACGTATCCGTCGAATTTTGAATTCCATATCTTCGGTTGTGGTTAGATCAGAATCGCCTCTATACTCATTGTCCGTGGTGCAGTTTGGCAAGAGCGCAAACGCACTCCGAACTAGTATATCTGATCAATTCATCACCTCTGACCACAACTTTAAAGCGTGGAGGCCCTGAAGGACTATACTCAAGTCTCATCGCCACGAAGGCTCGGCGAGCGGTTTTTCCTATCACTTCCGGCCAAAGTCGGGCCACAACCACGACCGGATCAAATAAGATCAGTGTGTAGGTTTTCAAGGAAAAATCACAAGCATTCCACGTTCACGCAAACTCACCCACACGCATTCGCAGTCACAAACAATCACGCTCCATGCGTCGCACGCACACGCCATTCAAACTGTGTCGTTCGAGATCACTTCCGGGAAGTTACGTTTTCTCGCGTTGAATCATGGGAAATGGGACTCCGCCTCTTCCTCTTTCTCGCAGCTCTTTTATTTTTTTTTAATACTTTTATTTATGGTTTTATTGTTCTGGTGTTTATTGTTCTATTGTTCTTTTTTATTGTAAAGTGTCAGAGGATGCTTTGAAGCATTTTTAAAGCGTTGAGGCGTTTTTAAATTAAATGTATTATTATTCTCTCTCACCCCGCCCTCTTTTTAAAATAACATTGCTGAAATAGGTCAACAAAAGACATAATAAATCATAAATAACACGACCAATAAAATGAGCAAACGTAAATTCAATTACGTAATGAGCAAATTGCCTGACATGTAAGGGAACGCTGTGTGTAAAAAAAATGCGCATTTGCGTGTAAAAAAAACGCCGATTTACATGTAAGAAACTCTGCCCGATTACGTTTAAAATGTAAGAATACAACTCTTGTTTCACATTTCTATTGATTAAGTGAAACGAATAAAGCGTTCTCACGAGCGTTTGACGAATTGCGACGCGAGAGCGTTGACGACTCGTCTCCCACGTCACGGCACGGGTGGGTAACCATGGAGATGCTTCAACAACAGCAAAATGATCAGTTTTCAGAATGTCGGAGATGCGCAACGCTGTAGAAGTTACAATTAAGTAGAAATTGAATGTATTATTATTATTATTATTATTAATTAAGTGTGTTTGTCGTTAAGATCCTTACAAGGGTTTGTCTCGTCGTATGGTATCACCTTCAAAGTCTGTTTCTATCCCGACTTAAGGTTGGTTCGCACTTTTACCAATCAAGTACCGCTCAAAATTCATGTGACAGTGCTAATCTGTCTATCTATTCGCTCGCTAGCTAGCTTGCTATCGATTTGAGGTACTTCCGGGTTGAGTGAACGCTGGCGCGTGTGGCTGCCTCATATGACTGTAAAGTGACCTTGAGAATTTTGAAAGGTGCTTATAAATGAACTGTATTATGATTATTATTAATGTCAAAGTCTCCTTGAGCAAGATACAACGAACTATCCCATTTTCTTGATAGTTATTGCTATCCATTCATGAACTCCAACAGAACGGTGGCCTGCTGATAATGCTTTGCTATCTTGGATTTAAGCTGCATTTGCGTCCATGCCAATTAACTAATCCTGTATTCTATGCCGCATTTGGGGGGGGGGCGTCATCTTGAATGGCGTAATCTGATTGGAGCGTCTACTACATAGCGGCAAAGTCACACTGAAGTTCCACGTCAACAACAATACACTTTCGTCAACGCGCTGTGAAGAATCAGAGCGCCGAGAGGATGTGAGGACGCGGCATTTGTTTTTCTTTCATTTCGAAATGGACTAAAACAAAAAGAAGACTGGACCTAAAAGAGACAAGCTCCGCCCCTTTGTATCATGGAAGAGTCCAATGTCAACAAAGTGAGTGGTTACATTTTGTTGCTTCCTTGAAATGGGAAGTAGAAGATTGTCACAGAAAGTGATACAGTGATTGCCTGGATGATTTTCTGAATATCGACCGATGGACATGGCTTATGTATGTGTTTGCTATGTGAATGTCATCTGTGTAAGCACTCAGTCGTACAGGAGCGGTCCATCGATGAAAAGGTTTCTTCAGCCGTCATCTGTACTTATTTGAAGGTGTCGGACGTCTCGCTTCTTATCCAAGATGCTTCTTCAATTTGGATTCGTTCGTACAACAGCCTGCTTGGGCAACATAGGATTAGCAATGATGATGAGGTGATACCAGGGCAAATAGGGCAATCAGGCCAGTCGTTAGTCAGGACAATATAGGAACAATCAGTGGAGCCGCAGGGAGTCGTCCTCTGCCCGCCCTAACCTGAGAGCAGGGACCTATCATCGCAGAGTCCAGCACCGCCATGTCAGGACAGTAGGGATATATAAATATATATATATATATATATATAGGGCCGAAACTACCAGTAAGACTATAGTTCTGCTGACGAAGCTTCTTGGATAAGAAGCGAAACGCCCGACACCTTCAAATTTGTACAGATGACGGCTGAAGAAACCTTTTCATCGATGTGAATGTCAGAGATATTCGGTCGGACATTGCGGGCAAAGGCTTGAGGAACACAGGAAGATGGTCTTTTACTGCCGGCAGGAGACGTAGTCATTCATGACAGACGCCCGAATTCTGCAGCACTCTGCCAAGCTATTTATTGAGAGTATATGCAAATTAAAGTGATACATTAGTAAAACATAGTTTTCTAGAGTAGAATACCACACCCCCTGGACGTTCTAAGCACCAACAGGTGTAAGCAATAAAACATAGATATTTTAATTGACTGTCTTGTCCATGAACCGCTAAATTTGTAACCTGGCGAATGAGCTCTTCCTGTGAGGGAGTTTCAATTCCTAAATTACTTCTGTGACGAAGGACTTTCCCAAGTCCTAAATTCTGTCTAAGGCCAGATCTCCTAGATGAAGATGACGGGTTAACAGGCTGTTTCTGTCGAATTCAGATTAACCCACAGACGCCGAGCGTACGCACAGTCGACGGCAGCGGCGATAGTCATCCCCGGAAAGTGAACGGTTCTTCTGCGGAGGCGCCAAGCTACCAGAACTTGCACCGAGAGCTTCTGCTCAGTCACAAGCGGTGCGTACACGACGGGAGAGCGAGCTTCTTTGTCGACTCGTTTCATTGGTACCAAAGTGCGACGCTGCCCTGCAGGGGCCTCGTCCTGGAGGAGAAACCGGAGCTGAAGCGAGTGCTGGAGCAGCGGCGACTGGTGCTGCATAGGGACCAGGAGATGGCTCAGCAGGGGCCTTCCGATCTGGAGACGGAGCTTCGCAAAAGACAGCAGAAGCTCCAAGAGGTCAAGAAAACACTCAACTGGTTGCTGTTGAGCTTGTTTAGTTGTTGTCTGTGCATACAATATGAAAACAGGTGGACATCGGTGGGATACAGCAAAATAAATGTGCTCAGTCGAAGTCATTTGAAGTGATTTTACAAATTATGGACGCAACTTGTCCAGAGATGTCGGTTGTCCACACTACAATTTCCCGGATGATTATCACTCTTTAGTGTCGTCAGAGATGTGACAGTCAGAAACTGCGGACGAAGACTCGGAACCAGAAAGATTGACTTTTACTGCCGGCAGGAAACTTAGTCATTCATGACAGACGTCTGAATTCTGCAGCCTTCTACCAAGCTATTTATTGAGAGTATATGCAAATTAAAGTGATACATTAGTAAAACATAGTTTTCTTGATTAGAATACCACGCCCCTGAAACGCGAACAGCTTTAAGCAATAAAACATTGTCTTCTCCATGAACTGATACATTTGTAAGCTGGCTAATGAGCTCTTCCTGTGAAGGAGTTTCAAGTCCTGAATTACTTCTGTGATAAGGAATTTCCCAAGTCCTAAATTCTGTGCAAGGCCAGATCTCCTAGATGAAGATGACAGTTTAACTTGCTGTGTCTGCTGACCCCAGATTGACCCCAGGTTGTCTGTGCTTCAATTGTGTCTTCCAGTCACACATGTTGACTAAGCATATAACAGCATAAAACTTTGAAATATGATAACTACTTATTCTCTATCAGGTGTGTTTAATGTAACCGTCTTTCTTGCTCCAGTGGAAGAGTGACACAAACTGCATTGCTTTTTAATATTTGCAGTACGAGCAGGAGGAGATGAAGCAAAGGGAGAACCAGCAGAAGATACCAGAATTTGTTCGTGTCAAGGACAATCTGAGACGCACGCAGATGTTCGAGCAGTGAGCTGCTCGCTATCCATGCAAACCGCCATCAGTGCATTCAGCTCCCAATTTGGAAACAGGAGTTATTTACGGCCGGAAGCATAAAGTTCAATACAGTCAGTCCGTTATGGTATTCCTCACCGTTGTTTTTATGTGTGCCGAGTGAATGCTTATGATGTGGTTTGTTTGTTTTTTACTGTCAGGATGTTACTTAAATCAAGTACAGTGATAGCTTGGCTTACGAACTTAATCGGTTCCCAGACAGCGTTTGTAAGGCGAAAAGTGTGTATCCCAAAAAAATGATTTCCTATAGGAAACTATTAAAATAAGAATAATCCGTTCCCAGGTCCCTATAAAACATCATTTTCTACTTTCTAATTTTCTAAGCCTTAAAGGACAACCGACGTCTCCGGACAAGTTGTAAAATGTCTTCAAATGACTTCTACTGAGCGTATTTTACAAGGATTCCACTGCATATAGCTAGATTTTACGTTTTAAGACTCATGCTGAATATTCCGGAAGTCTTGTTTTTGAGTTGGTGACGAGTCCTCACGTTACGTCACCGAAGGAACGCCCCTGACCGGAAAAAAAGGACACATTGTAGCAGTCCTTTCATGGCGGCAATGCATTTTGCGATACTTTGTTTGGTCTGAGGAGAAAATTATGTTTTATGGGGACCTGGAAACGGATTATTCTCATTTTTAATGGTTTCTTATGGGAAATAAATGTAGACAAACGTTTTGCCTTACACACACTTTCTGGGAAGCAGTGGTAAAGCTACGCCTATTTCATGATGTTGAAAAAAAACACGATGTCGAAGCAAAAGTGAAAAACTAAAAGGTTTTACAGTGAAAATAAAGTGTGTGGCTCACAGAGACTTGCTGCTGTTTAATTGGTGGCCATTTCAATGATTTGCATGCGGCCAGCTCTTCTCCCCAAGGACTCGTAGCTCTCTTTCACATGGATAGGACTCTTTGTTGAATGAGCTGATCTTTTCATTCCTTCACGACGGCAGCAGAGAAAGCGCCGGCCGACCATCTGGAGGAGGCGTTTCAGGAACACACAGGCTGAAAATACACAACTGTCCGGTTAAAGGACAACCGACGCCTACGGACAAGTTGTGTCCATCATTTGTGAAATCGCTTCAAATGACTTCTACTGAGCGTATTTTACAAAGATATGTTTTCGCTAACTGGCTGGCTATCTATAAACTATCTAATAGCTAGCTAGCTCTTTATTTATTTGAGTTATTCCGGGTTGAGTGAATGCTGGCGCGTGTGGCTGCCGCTGCTCACCCACAGAAAAACTTAGCAAGTGACTGTAAAGTGACCTTGAGAGTTTTGAAAGGCGCTTTTAGATTTTTGATGCTATAAAACGTGTTTGTGATGTCAGTTAAGAAACAAATAAATGGTGTCGGTTGTCCTTTAAGTTATAATACATTATTTCGGCGACTACTTCCGCCTTATTCTTCTTATTATTTTAAAGTCCAAACAGTTGGAAGAGGAGGAAAGCAAAAAATAAATCGATGAAATGAGGCAGGCGTCACCTTAACTTGTCGCGTGTCCAAGTCAAAAGGCTAAAGCGTGACTCAAATCCGCAGTCGGACTCAACCATTCCGAACAACAACATTTTGAGGGGTTGAATTCTTCGTGATAAGATGAATCATCATCCCTTTATTTCGTAAATACAAAATAAAGTAAATTAGTTTTAGTTTTTACAACTTTATTATATACAAAATCGGATAAATAGCACAGTAACTGTGACTTTAACGGGATAGTTGGATCAAAGTAAAGCGCAACCTCCCCCTTTCAAGTAAGTCATTTCGAGTGGACTGGACCATCCTAAACAGCTCCACTTTCACGTTTGAGAAAAGTCTCACTTGCAGATGGACCACAAATGACAGCGTGAAGAGGACTAACGCAAACGGTAATTAAAAACATTTAATCTAAATCATAAAAAACAACATTCGTACAAGAACAAATCTCGTGGCCTTTCTGCGCGTGCACTTTGTATTTGTAAACACAGCAATATGCTGTAGTTTGTTTTTCTACACTTAGAATGTACAGTGATACCTTGGCTTACGAACTTAATTTCCAGACAGTGTGTAAGGCGAAAAGTGTGTATCCCAAAAATTAATTTCCCACAGGAAACCATTAAAATGAGAATAATCCGTTCCTAGGTCTTCCAAAGATTCCACCACATATTTTACGTTTTAAGACTCACGCTGAAATTTCAGGAAGTTTTGTTTTCGAGTTGATGACGATGCCCTAAGTGACGTCACGGAGGGAACGCCCCTGACCAAGAAAGCGAAACACAATGCATTTTGGGTACTTTTTTTCATCTGAAAACACTGTTGATCGCGAAATTAGAAGGAAAACTACACAAATAACACAATGATGAATCATTGTGTGTCACAGCCAACTGCGGTAACACGCATAAAGAAGGTTTAAGTTGACACAAATTCCCATCAGACAAATCAGCCATTTTCCAACGGAGATTGGGCGCCATCTTGTACATTTTCTGGGACGCTACATTGGAGTACAGATGACTCGAATTGATATAGAAGGACTCCTTTAATCGATGGCAAACATGTATGCTTTCCTCTTCAGAACTATTTGAATCCTATTCATAACTGGATGAGTAACAAGAAAGCATCTTCTCCGAATTTGAACTCTCTGAAGCCATTGGTTTGATTCTGGAGCAAGGCAGTGTGTTACCAATAGTGACGTCACAAACAAGGGGGCGGGCCTTTCTGAATCTGCCCAGTTCCGAGCTCGTTTTGTGGCCTTTTTTGGACACCGTAAGTCATTTTTATTGGTGTTTTGCATTTGACGAAAAATATCAGCCTGCGTGTTTTGGGTATTTTCGATCTATCAAACGTTTTTCTGATGGGAAACAAAAAAAAGGTGTCTGTTGTCTTTTAAAATTCTCCACGGAATGCTGACGCAGTCGGTAGAAGAAAACCAAATGACTTGATTATTATTATTATATAAATGTCAATGTATTGTATGTATTGTATTGTGTCAGAATTTAGCCAGCGATTATTGGATTGGTGATGGCCTCATCCTGGTCACGAGTGGGCTTGTTTAGCAGCAGAGACAATGCTAAGGGTAATCAGCGCCACCTGAGTGAAGCGCAGTCCATATGGTGAGGCGACCAGTCAACATTGAGAAGAGATACTCCATTGTTGTGCGCAGGCGGACGATTGGGACAACTCATCCCATTGAGTCGGACTTGCAGAAGGACCAACAAGTGGTGAAATTCGATTGGAGGGTGTGCGGGTGTTTGGGACACGACACGGACGTGTTCTCTTTCGCACCGCAAGTCGGTCAACACGTCGGAGTGTGACGTTGACTTTCTTCACAAGTCTCACAGTGGCGTTTATCTGGGGGAAAAAAACTAGCGGCAGGACATGAGCGCATTTTGCCTACTCTTAAAGGACAACCGACACCATTTTTTTGTTTCCTAACTGACATCAAAAACACGTTTGATAGCATCTAAAATACCCAAAACATGCAGGCTGATATTTTTAGTCAAATACAAAACAACAATAAAAATGACCTAAAGTGTCCCAAAACTGGCACAAAATGACCTCAGAAATTGCGAGTTTCAGAAAGTCCCGCCCCCTTGTTTGTGACGTCACTATTGGTCACACACTGCCTTGCTCCAGAATCAAAACAATGGCTACAGAGAGTTCAGATTGGGAAAAAGGTCCTTTCTTGTTACTCATCCAGTTATGAATATGATTCAAATAGTTCTGAAGAGGAAAGCATAAATGTTTGCAATCGATTCAAGAAGTCCTTCCGTATCAATTCAATTGCGGTAACACGCATAAAGAAGGTGGAAGTTGACACAAATTCCCAGCAGACAAATCAGCCCATTTCCAACGGACCTTGGCAGTTTGTGGGTGGGCCAATCCTGGCGTGACGTCACGAACAAGGGGGCGGGACTTTGTAAATCTGTTCAGTTTCGAGCTCATTTTGTGGCAGTTTTGAGACACTTGAAGTCATTTTGATTGGTGTTTTGCATTTGACTAAAAATATCAGCCTGCGTGTTTTGGCTATTTGAGATGCTCGAAAACATTTTTTTCTGATGTCAGTTAGGAAACCAAAAAAAAAAAAAAAATGGTGTCACTTGCCCTTTGACAATGATTGCAATACGCTCCGCTTTGACTGAACGTCCTCTCAAAACAATTCACGATGATGAAAGCGCTGCAGCATTTTGACGCGACCCAAATAAAAGTGAGCTATGTTCTCCCTTCCAAAAGTATGAAGAACGCTCCAAGCCATTGTGCAAAACACAACACTGAGGAAAACGTTGTCAAGAATAACCCCCGCAACCTCGCCCCCGCTCCTGGAAAAGAGCGCCTTTATCCTGCTCTCCGTTAGCTCAATTCATTTCTTCTGCATCTCACATGCTTGCTAGCGAGCCTCTTGAAAAGCACAATCGCGAGGGACGGCTTGACAGGAACTAACGTGATTAGAGGATGTGCTTTTGCTTGGATCGCCTCCGCCTTGCGATGATATCGTGACAGCTACAACAACAACAACAAAATAGGGAAGTAAACAGAAGCGCTAAGAATGGATGCATTGGCTTCCTCTTCTGTGTTTGGAGATGACTATCCGGACGGAGCTTTTCCTGTCCGGAAGATACACGTAGCAAGGAGCATTCCATATCCAAAGCCGAAGCATTCAAAAGGGCAACTCATGTGCACTGAGAAGCACAATGAGGCGGAGGTGGACTGACCGGGTGAAACAACAGTTGAACAAAAAAGAGGCCTTGTGTGTCCAGACAGACACGCAGGCTTCAATATCCTGATGAAGGCGTGCGAGATGTGCTGACAAAACAGGCCGGGAAGCCATTTTGGGGAGGGGAAAATATCACGTGGGACCGCCTCACCATTCTTGCTGTGGTTGTGTTTGGAATGAGCGCTTGTGAGATGACTCGCTTCAAGCTGAGATGTTGCTACATTCGATCAGACTTTTGAGGAACCAGCCACTTTGAGGCACTTTCCAGCCGGACAGACACCTTTTTTTTTCCTAACTGACATCAGAAAAAAACATTTTATAGCATCTAAAATAGCCAAAACACGCAGGCTGATATTTTTCGTCAAGTGCAAAACACCAATAAAAAAATGACTTCAAGTGTCCCAAAACTGCCACAAAATGAGCTAGAAACTGGGGAAATTCAGAAAGTCCCGCCCCCTTGTTCATGACATCACGCCAGGATACTCCTTCACAAACTGCCTTGCACCAGAATCAAAACAATGGCTTCAGAGAGTTCAGATTCGGAGAAGATGCTTTCTTGTTACGCATCCAGTTATGAATATGATTCAAATAGTTCTGAAGAGGAAAGCATACATGTTTGCAATCGATTAAAGAATTTATTCCGTGCCATTTTGAGTCAACATTGGGGAGAAACGATCACCAGAAAAGAGGCACAAAATGGCGACCTCCTGTGGCCACCTCCGTTTCCACAGGCTGATAAATTCCTTATATGGAGCTTGGACACCATCTTCTGGCGGCTTTTGGGTGCAACACAAGATTTTCAGACCAAACAAGTACAGCAAAATACATTGACGTGATGGAAGGACTGCTAGAACGTGTCTTTTTTTCGGTCAGGGGGCGTTCCTTTAGTGACGTCACGTACGGACTCGTCACCAACTCAAAAACAAGACTTCCGGAATATTCAGCACAAGTCTTAAAACGTAAACTGTAGCTATATGTGGTGGAATCTTTGTAAAACACGCTCAGTAGAAGCCATTTTACAAATTATGGACACAACTTGTCCGCAGACGTCGGTTGTCCTTTAAGCAAAGGAGCATTTGTGGTAGGTACTTCCTTAATTAAAAAAAATCCTTCATACTTCACAACAATGTCGTCTTATTGTGTTTCAAGTTGTGAAAAATGGGACAGGCAACTTTATGGGCAGACAACTTTTCAGAGTTGTCTGCCGTGGTATCCGCTAACTTTTTTTTGTCATGAGTTTCAGACACAAAACGCCAAACAAATGGCCATAAACATCAATACTTGCCTGTTTGTGAACGTGTCTCCAAAATGTCCATTGTCCACCATTGAGACATTCTTCCACTTCAAAGCCCCCCTCAGAGGGTTCGGTAGCCACTGGTTGAATAGGCAGCAAAGGGAGGAACCGGCGTGGAGAACAGGTGCAGAGCACGAGAGAAGGTGTGGTGGGTTGAAGTCACTTCGCTCGCCATCTGCTTTCCTTTTTCAAGCTCTGAAACTTTAGAAACACCCCTCGCGACAGCGCCACATGGCGACACGCTCCTTTTGGCCGGCCGTGTGCCCGTCGCCATGGCACCTCCATGGGGGATTAACCCCGCACATGTGCCGAGTCACCTCGTGGTGGGGCTTCTTTTGTGTCGGAGCCCTGGATTGTTGTGAGAAAAAGAAGCCTGCGTTCACTTTTGTCACGTAAAGCAGCTGGGCAGCTTGAATGAAGCGATGTTGTTGAAACGGAAAGAACTGGGGGCGTATTTCAATGTCTTGGAACGCCTAAAATATCACTTTTTGGGGGTTGGTGGTGAGAATGTCTTTCGATTTAAAGGACAACCGACATTTCCGGACAAGTTGCGTCCATAATTTGTAAAATCACTTCTACTGAGCGCATTTTACAAAATTCCACGGATTCTATAGCTCGATTTGACCTTTTAAGACTCGCGCTGAATATTCAGGAAGTCGTGTTTTCACGTTCCAGAGTCAAGATGACGGCCATCGAGAGCAAAGAGGAGATCAGTGACACCGACAGCGGGATCATCTTGCACTCAGGTAACAAGCGTCCTCATGACTTTCAAGTTCCACCACGTGAAATTTGGTTGGTGTCACCCGTCCGTCCTTTGACGACGTGTGCTTACCGACCAGGTCCAGAGAGTCCCACGTCGCCTATCAAGGAGACGAGCACCCACACCAGAGCCCTCAAACTCAAGCAGCAGTCACTGGAGGGCCGACTGGAGCTCTGCCTGCTGGAACTCCGGAAGCTTTGCATTCGAGAGGCCGTGAGTACTGTATTTTCCCGTGTAGAAGGTGCGCCCTTGTCAGAGATGTTCGATCGGACACTGTGGACAAAGACTCGAACCCAGAAAGATTGTCTTTACTGCCGGCAGGAGACGTAGCAATTCATGTACAGACGCCTGAATTCTGCAGCCCTCTGCCAAGCTATTGATTGAGAGTATATGCAAATAGAAGTAATACATTAGTAAAACATCGTTTTCTCAATTAGAATACCACATCCCTGGGCGTTCTAAGCACGAACAGCTGTAAGCAATAAAACATCGTTTCTTCCATGAACTGATAAATTTGTAACCTGGCTAATGTGCTCTTCCCGTGAAAGGAGTTTCAAGTCATAAATTGCTTCGGTGATAAAGAGTTTCCCAAGTCCTAAATTCTGTCCAAGGCCAGATCTCCTAGATGAAGATGATCCCAGGTTGTCTGTGCTTCAATTGTGTATTCGAGTAACACATGTTGACTAAGCATAGAACAGCATGAAACTTTGATGAATGATCCCTTATAGGTGCTTTCTCTGCCATAATTTTACCTAGTTCCTCATCAATTGTGTTCCGTTTAGTTGGGTTGATAGCTTTTTGCATCAAGTGTCTCAAGGAGCTCTGGGTTGTCCATCTACAGGAGCTGACTGGTAAATTGCCCTCAGACTATCCTCTCATGCCGGATGAGAACCCGCCGCAAGTTCGGAGGAGGATCGGTGCCTCCTTCAAGTTAGACGAAGGTCTAATCTATCTGGAAAAAGAGGTAAGGAATATTCATGGATATATTTAACTTAAAGGACAACCGACACCATTTTTTTCTTTCCTAACTGACATCAGAAAAAGGTTTTATAGCATCTAAAATCTAAAAGCGCCTTTCAAATCTCTCAAGGTCACTTTACAGTCATAGGATTAAGTATGTGGGTGAGCAGTGGCAGCCACACGCGCCAGTGTTCACTCAACCCGGAAGTCTATAGACAAAAAGCTAGCTAGCTAGCTAGTAGATAGTTAATAGATAGCCAACAACCCGGAATAACTCAAATCGATAGATAGCTAGATAGCAAGCTACCTAGATAGCTATATAGCAATATTGAAAGTCATTGATATGCTCCCGTCAAGTTGATCTGCAGCTCTAAGCTCTAAGTGTTTCGGGTTGCAGGACTCTGAGTTGCACGGCCTTGAGACGGAGCTGGCCCTCCAGCGACAGATCTACCAGGCGGCGCGCAAACTCTCGCTGGAAGAGAAGCTCAGCAAGCCCCAGAAGAAGAGTCGCATGCAGCAGTGCAAGCGTGAGGAGAAGAAGGTGCGCCAGCTGCAGGAGGCCCTTTTCCAATGTCGGATCAGGAGTGAGTGCGACTCTCCGTGCATCGGGGAAGTCACTGCGGAAAGCCAAGGTGAGCAAATGTTCCGCCCCCTTCAGACCACATCTGGTACTGCAATAGTTTCAATGTGACTTTTTCATTTCCAGATTTGAACATGTCTGACGACAGCTCGCTGTCTGATGTGGCGGCTTTGGATGAAGGTACGAATAGCCAAAACAAGCAGGCTGGTTATTTTTCGTCAAATGAAAAACATCAATAAAAATGACGTAAAGTGTCCCAAAAACTGCCACTAAATGAGGTCGGAACGGGGCAGATTCAGGAAGCCCCGCCCCCTTGTTCGTGACGTCACGCCAGGATACTCCTTCACAAACTGCCTTGCTCCAGAATCAAAACAATGGCTTCAGATTGGGAGAAGATGCTTTCTTCTTACTCATCCCGTTCTGAATATGATTCAAATAGTTCTGAAGAGGAAAGCATACATGTTTGCAATCGATTAAAGAAGTCCTTCCGTATCAATTGGAGCCATCAAGACTTCAATGTAGCGTCCCAGAAAATGCACAAGACAAGATGGCGCCCAGGCTCCGTTGGAAATACATGATTCTGGACTTGAGTGCCTTATGCTGACTTCTCCACAGATGTGGACTCCCTCGGTCCCGTCTTTGTTCCAACGTCCAACCTGCGGATGTCCACTGGGGATTATGAGCGCTCTCCGATCCAGAATTCTCCCTGGAAGGAGTCCAGTCTGGATCAGCCTTATCTGAAGGCTGCAAAAGCCCAGCCCGGCGGCATCAGGTGAGAGTTTTGTTTCAATTCCAGCCCTTTGTGGTCGTGGACCTTCATTGCGACTCACCTCCATAATTTTGTCCTCTGCGTCGAGCAGCGCGACGGGAACGGCAGAGTCCAACAGAATTCCTCTGTCGCAGTTCATAAAGAATTCTGCGCTGAGGCAAAGTCAATCCGCCAGCGCGCCCTCCACGCCAGAGTTGCACGTGCGCCGACAATACTCACAGTCCTTCAGGTACACACGACAAAACATAAAAAAAAAATCTTTTGGAAATGACGAAAAGTGCACAATGACTTTATAATATATATATACAGTGATACCTCGGTTGGCTTACCAACTTAATTGGTTCCCAGACAGAGTGTGTAAGGCGAAAAGTGTGTATCCCAAAAATTACTTTCCCATAGGAAACCATTAAAATGAGAATAATCCGTTCCCAGGTCACCATAAAACATCATTTTCTAATTTTCTAATTTTTAAAATGACACAAAATATACCTTATTTTATGTATAATAAATGTGCTATGGTATTATAATTAACAAAATATACTGTACTGTATACTAAAGTCGTTTCATTTACCTTTGTGATGGTTGTTGATGGCTTGATGGAATGGAGTGGCCGGGTGGGTGGATGGGTAGGTTGATTGATTGCTTGACTGACTGACTGATTGACTAACTGATTGACCGATCGATGCTCAATCGATAATCGATCAATCAATAGTGTTGTTTTTTTTCTTTTGGGTAAGGGTGTCATAAGTTTAAGTCAGTTTTAGTGTTTTGTTCCAGTGCGACTGAATTGTAACGCGTTCGACTCCTTTGCCGATTGTCTCCACAGATTCCCCAAAAGTAAACCGTCGGCCAACAAAGAAAGCCCCACCTCGGCGTCTCCGAGATGGCGATCGCGCCTGCCGCAGCGACGCTGCGCCGCCGACTTCCTGCTGCTCTCGCCGGAGTCGTCGTCCCCCTTGCGAGCGTACCAGTCCAGCTCGGAGGACAGCTGCTCCGAGCACTCGGCCTCCTCCTACGGGCCCACCGACATCCCCAAGCTCTCGCCTCCACCGTACGGCTTCAACTCGGCAGCAAACAAGAAAGTGCCGACGGGTGTCGGGAAGGCGCCGACGCCGTCCCCTCACGAGTCCAGCAAGCACTCGTTGTGGCAAAGAGCGTCTTCTGAAAGGAAGATTCCCAAGCTGCCGCCCCCTTACACAAGCGTGATGCGCAAACCCTCGCTGAAGGAGTACCCCAACCGCGCCGTCGGCGCCGTGTCGGAGGAGCTCAAGTCCTGCCACCAGCGCAGTCAAAGCTACAATTTGGTCCTCGGCCATGAGGACCTGCGAAGTCCGCCGGGAGCCGAGAGCCCCGCATTAGTCCGCATGCCGCCGTTTCATCAGGTTGGTACAATGGCATCCACCAAGGAGACTCTAGCTAGCTATTTGCTATCTATTCGCTCGCTAACTAGCTACCTAGCTAGCTATCTAACTAGCTAGCTGGCTACCTAGCTATCTATCTATTTACTATCTATTCGCTATCTAACTAGCTATCTATTAGTTAGCTAGCTAACTTTCTATCTATTTGAGTTATTCCGAGCTGGCGCGTGTGGCTGCCGCTGCTCACCCGCAGAAAAACTGATCCTGTGACTGTAAAGTGACCTTGAGAGTTTTGAGAGGCACTTAGAAATGAAATGTATTATTATTATTGCTTTATTATGGTGTAGTGGGCGAGTTGTCAATCCGTTTGCTTTGTGCTGGCACCTATCTGGTGTCATGACACAGGATGGCCACATGGTGCCGCTGTTGATTCACCAAAACTGAAAGCAATTTTTCTTTGGTGTTTTCTCGCAGGCTTCGGGTAATTTGGTTCTCCAGAGAGCTGCAGACGGGACCCCACTCCAGTGGTTTGTGGCCGAGGACCAGGAAATAGTCAGCCAAGTGTAGCTCATCTTGAAGAGCAAATTTTACTCTTTGTCTGATCCTTGCAAGCCATTTTTATTATCCTTATTTAAAGGACAACCGACACCTTTGGACAAGTTGCGTCCATAATTTGTAAAATCGCTTCAAATGACTTCTACTTAGCGCATTTTACAAAGATTCCACCGCATATAACTATATTTTAGGTTTTAAGACTCACGCTGAATATTCAGGAAGTCTTGTTTTCCAGTCGATGACGATGCCCTACGTGACGTCACGGAGGGAACGCCCCTGACCGAGAAAGCGACACACAATGCATTTTGGGTACTCTGTTTGGTATGAAAACTTTGTGTTGATGGCGAAATTAGAAGGAAAACACATAAATAACGTGATGGTGAATCGTTGTGTGTTACACCAAGACTACTATTTGATACTAGTTGACACAAATTCCCAGCAGACAAATCAGCCCATTTCCAACGGAGCTTGTGCGCCATCTTTTACATTTTCTGGGACGCTACATTGGAGTCCTGACGGCTCGAATTGATACGGAAGGACTTCTTTAATCGATTGCAAACATTTATGCTTTCCTCTTCAGAACTATTTGAATCATATTCATAACTGGGTGAGTAACAAGAAAGCATCTTCTCCAAATCTGAACTCTCTGAAGCCATTGTTTTGATTCTGGAGCAAGGCAGTTTGTGACCAATTGTGACGTCACTGATGGGGGCGGGACTTTCTGAATCTGTCCAGTTCAGAGCTCATTTTGTGGCAGTTTCGGGACACTAAGTCATTTTTATTGGTGTTTTGCATTTGACTAAAAATATCAGCTTTGGGTACTTTAGATGCTATAAAACGTTTTTCTGATGTCAGTTAGTAAACAAAAAAATGCTGTCGGTTGTCCTTTAAGGGTGTATTTAAGTACAGTATTTAACTATTTAAGTATTTGGCCTCTTGAGATGATCCTGTTTGCAGCGCCTTCTAGATGAGTTTAACCCCTCCCTCGTTTGTTATTTAAAACGTCAAGTATTTATTTTCAAATGTTTTCTTATTTCGTAGCTACTTCGGGTTGTGTGCTCACAATGAAATTGCACCGAAAAAAGTTCACCAAGCATTCCTCATCTAACTTGTTTCTTTATCAATTATTTAAAAGGTTGTGCCTACTAAAGACCACTACAGGGTTGACATAAATGTGTTGCTTGTGTGTCACATTTAAAATGTCACATTTATTCTTCCTCACTGATGACTTTAAAGGTGCTCTGAGAATCGTTTTACAAATCAGGTCACTGTAATTCTTTTCTATATTTATTTAGTAAAGAATGTTTAAATTAACATTGTGGACATTTTTTTGTTTAGGGCAGAAAGTGATACCTCGGTTTACGAACTTTTTGCTTTACGAACGTTAAATTTATGAACATTTTACCTTGGCATACGAACTATTTTTCGGGATACACACGGAGCGCCACAATGAGTGATGTGTCGTTCGCGAACGAGCCCGTTCTCCTAACAAGAAAATGGCTGCCGACTTTTTTTGTCCTCTCTTCCCCGCCCCCAGTCTTGGGTTAAAGCCATGTGATTGGTCAAGAACGCAGCAGTGAGTGGGACAGGGAGATAAACATTAAGGAGACAGGCAGACGACACAAAGAGAGAGAGTGAGAAAATGGATAGAAAACAGTGTGAGAGTTTCAACTTTGATAGTTCAAAAGCAGAGTGTAGACTGCAAGGTTAAAATACCCCATCAAATCAGGCTCCACAAATTTTATTTTAGATGCTATAAAACGTTTTTCTGATGTCAGTTAGGAAACAAAAAAATCGTGCCGGTTGTCCTTTAAATGATTACACAAAGAGAAAAATGCAGGTGATGAAGGAGAGAAACACAAAGACGCAGAGAAAAAGCAACGAGCCACGGCGGCTTTGACGGCGCTGCCTGCAGGACAATCCATCGCTGAAGAAGACAATTAGCAGACATCGTCATTAATATCCATGTGTGTTTCTTTGCTTCGGATCTCTTATTCAAGAAAGAAAAACGGAGACTTACACAGAAATCTGTCGGCAGATGTCGGACTTTTTCTTCTCTTTGTCAGGCTTTTTCTTTGCCAATAAAGTTTTGCTCTTGTGCCTCTGCCTTGTTGTGTCCGGCGTGCAACTGAAAGATCCTCTTGGGCCGTACAAAATAGGTAAAACAGGGGGAAAAAAAGGTCAAAAAAATGACAAGAATGTATGATTAATTAATTTTTAAAAGTAACTAATTGACAATTTTATTTACATACGGTAAGAATTCTCAAATTTTATATTTTGCATTAACATGTGAAGTCTGCGTTTTAACCACGTGCCTTCCGGGCCGCCCCTATTATTATTATAATTATTATTATTAATTATATTACTAAATAATAATAATACAATAATAAATTTAATACTAATAATAATTATTATTATATTAATAAAAATATAATAAAAATGCATTAACAATTTAATAAATGTAATTAATAAGATAACAATAATAATGATGTGATTAATGACAAGAATGTCTGATTAATTCCTTACGTGACGTCACGTTAGGAATCGTCACCAACTGGAAAACAAGACTTCCTGAATATTCAGCGCAAGTCTTCAAAAGGTAAAATCTAGCTATGTGCGCTGGAATCTTTGTCAAATACGCTCAGTAGAAGTCATTTTACAAATTATGGACGCAACTTTTCGGTTGTCTTTTAAGAAAAGAGGACAGGAGGTGGCGCCAAGTAGCACCTGCCATCCGCCGAGCAGTTGTCGTCTTTGTTGATGGCGCTGCAGCTGGATGCCGAACTCAAGCAGGGAGATGAACGGGCGGGCAACAACCGATTGCTCGGGTCAGCGTGGTCGTGATTGGCTCGCTTCTTGGACTTGCGCTTCGTCTTTTGGAGAGGCTGATGAGCAAAGAAATCATTTTCATCACAACGCAAGATGTCATTTGGGAAATACCGTATTTTCCGCTGGAGAAGGTTGTCAGAGATATTTGGTTGGACACTGGGAACAAAGGACAAAACAAACAAAAAAAGTGGTGTCGGTTGTCCTTTAAAGGACAACCGACACCACTTTTTTGTTTCCTAACTGACATCAGAAAAACGTTTTATAGCATCTAAAATAGCCAAAACACGCAGTATGATATTTTTAGTCAAATGCAAAACACCAATAAAAATGACTTAAAGTGTCCAAAACCTGCAAAAAAATTGAGCTGCTAATTGGGCATTTTCAGAAAGTCCCGCCCCCAGTTCGTGACGTCACGCCAAGACGTCTTGCATTGCTGGAAAATCAAAACAATGGCTTCAGATTCGGAGAAGATGCTTTCTTGTTACACATCCACTTATGAATATGATTCAAATAGTTCTGCAGAGGAAAGCATAAATGTTTGCCATCGATTAAAGAAGTCCTTCCGTGTCATCTTGAGGCAACTCACCAAAAAGAGTCAGAAATGGCGTCTAAGCTCCCGTGAGGAATTAATTAGCCCGTTTCTAAAGGCTGATAAATTCCTTATATGGAGTTCTGTCGCCCTCTTCTTCCTCTTTTTGGTGCAAAACGAGGTTTTCAGACTAAACAAGTACGGCAAAATACAATGACGTGATGGAAGGACTTTTTTTCGGTCAGGGGCATTCCTTCAGTGACGTCACAAACGGACTCGTCACCAACTTAAAAACAAGACTTCCTGAATATTCAGCGCGAATCTTAAAAGGTAAAATCTAGCTCTATGCGGTGGAATCTTTGTCAAATACGCTTAGTAGAAGTCATTTGAAGCCATTTTACAAATTATGGACGCAACTTGTCCGGAGACGTCGGTTGTCCTTTAAGTGATACACGAATAAATTAGTCTTCTTGATTTGAATACCACGTCCTTGGATGTCCCATGCACCAACATCCAAAAACCAACAGATCATAAATATTTTAATGGGTCGTCTTGCCATGAACTGATAGATTTTGTAACCCAGCTAATGAGCTCTTCCTGTGAAGGAGTTTCAAGTCATAAATTACTTCTGTGATAAAGGAGATGACAGTTTAACGGGCTATGTCCATTCAAAAAGTTGACTTTTGGTCAGTCAGAGAAGGCTCACCTGGACGTCACTTGGAATCAGTGTCATGCTGACTCTGCGCCGACTGCCATTCTGGTAAAGAGCAGAGGGTTGAATGGTAGGCAGCGGCAGCCATCTTGCCACATCCAACATGAACTGTTACCTGCTGAAAGCTTTTCTTCCAGTTGTCACTTTCATCGACTTTCAGATCTGAAACAAACCCCATCAAGTTGAACAGAGCAAACGCCAACAAAAACCGTGAGACCCACCAAGAGGAGCTCCAGTGTCATCGATGCCCCTGAATGAGTTTTGCTGCTGGATGATCTTCTTGGCCTCCTCCAGCTCCGCCTCATGTCGCTCCAGTTGTCTCCTCACATTCTCCACGTGAGCAACCATCAGCTCCACTGCCCGACTCACACGAGCCTCCTGGTGGACATTGCGGCCAGCAATCGTTACACACTCACTGCTTTCACACCATTAACATAACATGCATGACATTGAGAACTACAGTGATACCTTGGCTTACGAACTTAATTGGTTCCCAGACAGTGTGTAAGGTGAAAAGTGTGTATCCCAAAAAATAATTTCCCATAAGAAACCATTAAAATGAGAATAATCCGTTCCCAGGTGCCCATAAAACATCATTTTCTAACTTTCTAAGCCTTAAATCTACACATAATATACCTTATGTTATGTATAATAAATGTGCTATGGTATTATAATGAAAGAAATAAACCGTACTGTGTGATAAAGTCGTTTTATTGACCTTTGTGATGGTCGTTGATAGCTTGATGGAATGGAGTGGCCGCTTTCCTCAGCATTAAATACTTGATGAGGAACGTAGCCTTCTTCTTTCACCATCTTGAGGAATGATCTTGTAGGTGCTTTCTCTGCGGTAATTTTACCTTGTTCCTCATCAATTGTGTTCTGTCTAGCTGGGTTGATAGCTTTTTGCATCAAGTGTACAGATGGCTTGTGCGGGTTATTTGTGGAGCCTGATTGTTGGGATATTTTAACCTTGCAGTCTACACTCTGCCTTTAAACTATCAATAAAGTTGAAACGAGTCCAAATTTCATTATTTCCTCACCATTTTGTTACTGTCGTTTGCCTGTCTCTTTAATGTTTAAATCCCCCTCACACACACACTGGTGCGTTCTTGACCAATCACGTGGCTTTAACTGAAGACTGGGGGCGGGGAATAGAGGGCAAAAAAAAGTCAGCGGCCCTTTTTTTGTTGTTAGAACGGGCTCGTTCGCGAACGACACATCACTCATTGTGGCGCTCCGTGTGTATCCCAAAAAAGTTTGTATGCCAAGGTAAAATTTTCATAAATGTAACGCTTGTAAAGCGAAACGTTCGTAAGCCGAGGTATCGCTGTATCATTGCCAGTCTGTCTGATGTCTATCCTGAAAATAATGTGAACGGTACCTGGTGCACGGCTCCAAGCACCTCGGCCGTGTTGGAAATACGTTCAACGGTGCCAGTGAGGATATGTAGCGACAACTCCAGCTTCTGATGGATTTTACTGCGTTTGCTGTCCAGGCAAAGGCCCTTTAGTGCCTAGAAAACATGACAAGCACACATTTTACTTTGCTCCATCGTCAATTCTAAGGTTCCTTTTCTATGCGTCAGCGCAGAGCGCCAATGCGTACGTGGAACTGCCGCGGCTTGGAATTGAAGCGGATTGACGTGGGGTAGGAGATATGAGACAATGTCATTTTGTCAATGGATGCTACAGCTTTGTTTGCTTTCAACATTGAGCTTGTAGCAGACGTGCATCTTTCCCTACATTACATCAAAAAAGGTTGACTAAAGTCCTAGCTAGCTATCTGTTAGCTATATATTAGCTAGCTAGCATTCTATCCGAGTTACTTTGTTATCAAATTAGCTATCTATTAGCCAGCTGGCTTTCTATCTGAGTTACTTCTGGGTTGAGTGAAGGCCTAGCTAGCTATATGTTAGCTATCTATTAGCTATTAGCTAGTCTCCACCTCCAGCGTCTCTCTGCCCCTGGATAGCTCCAGCAGGACGTTCTCCTCAGCCAGGTTGCGGGCATGTTCTGCCGCCTGGAGCCTCTGCTTCAGGGTGTACTGGTCACAGCGGAAGGCCAAGGCGATGCCAATGAAGTTCTTCTGGCAGAGCCGTGGTGATGGACGCACCAAAAAGAAACACAAAACACGCATTTCTTCAGCCGTTATCTGTACTTCTTTGAAGGTACAGTACTACCTTAGCTTACGAACTTAATTGGTTCCCAGACAGAGTGTGTAAGGCCAAAAGTGTGTATCCCAAAAATAAATTTCCCATAGAAAAACATTAAAATGAGAATAATCCGTTCCTAGGTCCCCATAAAACATAATTTTCTAATTTTCTAAGCCTTAAAACTACACAAAATATGCCTTATTTTATGAATAATAAATGTGCTATGGTATTATCATTAAAGAAATAAACTGGACTGTATAATAAAGTGGTTTTATTGACCTTTGTGATGGTCGTTGATGGCTTGATGGAACGGAGTGGCCGCTTTCATCAGCATTCAACACTTGATGAGGAACGTAGCTTTCTTCTTTCACCATCTTGAGGAATGATCCCTTGGAGGTGCTTTCTATGCCATAACCTAGTTCCTCATCAATTGTGTTCTGTGTAACTGGGTTGATAGCTTTTTGCATCAAGTGTACAGATGGCTTTGTGCGGGTTATTTGTGGAGCCTGATTGATGGGATATTTTAACCTTGCAGTCTACACTCTGCCTTTGAACTATCAAAGTTGAAACGAGTCCAAATTTCACTGTTTTCTATCCATTTTCTCACTCTCTCTCATCTGCCTGTCTCTTTAATGGTAAACCCCACCCTCACTACTGCGTTCTTGACCAATCACGTGGCTTTAACCGAAGACTGGGGGTGGGGAATAGAGGACAAAAAAAAGTCGTCCGCCATTTTCTTGTTAGAAGAACTCATCGTGGCAGCTCCGTGTGTATCTCGAAAAATAGTTTGTATGCCAAGGTAAAATTTTCCTAAATTTAACGTTCGTAAACCAAAAAGTTCATAAGCCAAGGGGCTCGTAAAACAAAGGTATCACTGTATTGGACGTTTTCACTCCTCATCCAAAAAGCTTCGTCAGCGAACTAAAGTTGATGCCGGTCATTTTGTCAATTCCCTGTTTTGATAGGGAGCTATCAGAGTAGAGGTCTGGCAATGTCACCTCTGTCCATTAGGGCTATAGGGCCAGGGTTAGCAGCAGAACTTTAGTTCGTAGACGAAGATCTTCGGATGAGGAGCGAGAACGTCCGACACGATCCCCTTTAATGTCTAAAACTACAGAAATGAAAAAACAAACTTCTTGACTTACTTCCAAATCAGTCTCTGACATCTCCCCACTTTGAAGAAAACAAAAATTCAGTTAACACAATCATTCTTCACGCTCAGTAGATCATTTTTGGATTTCAGGCTGAGACCTGTTGAGGCCCACTCGATCAATGATGGACAGCTCGTTCCAGTTACTTGGCGGCGGCTCCTCCCGACTGCTTTCTGTCAATCAAAAGACTTGATACATAAATCAAAAGACTTGATAATATAATCTAGGTATAATCTAGCTAGGTATCTATTTGCTATCATTTTCTACTAACTAGCTACCTAGCTGCCAATATATTTACTATATATTAGCTAGCTATCTATTTGCTATCCATTTTCAATCTATTAGCTAGCTACCTCGCGATATATTTACTATCTATCTCTTTGCTTTCCATTTTCAATCTATTAGCTAGCTACATAGCTGGCAATGTATTTACGATCTATTAGCTAGATATCTATTTGCTATCCATTTTCAATCTATTAGCTAGCTACATAGCTGGCAATGTATTTACGATCTATTAGCTAGCTACCCATTTGCTATACATTTTCAATCTATTAGCTAGCTACATAGCTGGCAATGTATTTACGATCTATTAGCTAGCTACCCATTTGCTATCTATTTTCAATCTATTAGCTTGCTACCTAGCTGGCAATATATTTACTATCTATTAGCTAGCTACCTAGCTGGCTATCTATTTGCTACCTGTCTAGCTAGCGATGTAGCTGGCTATTTATTAGCTAAATGGCTATCCAGCCAACTATCGAGCTGGCTATCTATTAGTTATCTGTTATCTAGCTGGATAGCTTGCTATCTATTTGAGTTACTTCCAGGTTGATGCTGGCGCATGTGGCTGCCGCTCCTCAACCATACACTACGTACCAGTCCAGATGCCTCAAAATGACACGGAATGACTTCTTTAATTGATTGCAAACATGTATGCTTTCCTCTTCAGAACTATTTGAATCATATTCATAAGTGGCTGAGTAACAAGAATCTGAACTCTCTGAAGCCATTGTTTTGATTCTGGAGCAAGACAGTGTGTGAAGGAGTATCCTGGCGTGATGTCACCAACAAGGGGGCGGGACTTTCTGAATCTGACCAGTTCCGAGCTCATTTTGTGGCAGTTTTGGGACAGTTGAAGTCATTTTGATTGGTATTTTGCATTTGACTAAAAATATCAGCCTGCGTGTTTTGGCTATTTTAGATGCTCCAAAACGTTTTCCTGATGTCAGTTAGGAAACAAAAAAATGATGTCGGTTGTCCTTGAAATGTGCTCCGCCGTATACTGTTTGAGAGGGGCGGGGTGATCTGTAGAGTAAAAGAAACATACCGGAATCGCTGTCATCGTCGTCATGGCAGCCATTGTTCAGCGTATCCAACTGAAAGATAAACAAGCCTCTGCGCGGGTGGAATTTTTGGTGAAAGTTTCGGTGTCGTTCGTTGACTCACCTGAGGACGATCGTCAGCATGGACGGGGGCCATCTCAAACGGCTCCATTTTCTCACTCTTTATCTGGAGCTCAGAGGCTGTTTCATGGTGGCTACTTCACGCTTGGACTCGCTTTGTGCTGTACTGAGAATAGATAATCCCATGATGAGATCCACAGTCACGACAGATTAAGTACCTCCTGCTTGCCATGTTTGTCTACAGCAAACACAAGTTGACACCGTTAGGGATGCATCTGGGAAATTTAAAAAAAAGAGACGAAAAAAGGTACATCCAATCCAATTGTGTGACGAATAAAGTTTTTCGGATAAAATAAGCACGACACACAAACATGGTTGGAAAGTTCACATGTTTTTAATACAACAGCTCATGATTTAGTAGAGGCGCTGAGGCTTTCCCATGGTGCTCTTGACGTAGAGGGCACGCACGTTTTGCCAGTTCTTCTTCAGCAGCGACACTAAGAAGTTGACGGCGAGATGGATGTTGTACACCAGCTCGTCTTCGGTCATCTTGACGTGGCCGACGGCCACCGCCAGGCAGAGGACCTGAAGGCGCACCGATGCCAGGATGAAGTTCTGCGAGCGCGCGAGCGGCGGGACCTTTTGGGGGTTCATCTTACCTTCTTCATCTGGAACTTGATGGTGGATTTGACCTCGTCCACTTTGGTGATAAGATTCTCATTGTGGGTGAGCAGCGAGGGGAACTTGCCGGCCTTGTTGAGCCCGGGGCCGAGGATACGAGGGATCTGTTTGATCAGAGACTCCGAAGCGAGGAAGGCATCAAACTTCTTGGCTGGAAAAAGGCGTAAAAAGTGATTAAGACTCAAAACATTTTAGCGGCGCAGGCGGTGAACGAGTCCTCACCAAGTTTTTTCACCAGTTTCTTGTTCTTGTTGAGCTTTTTGAGCGCTTCCACGTCCATGTGCGGAAGATTAGCCGCTTTGGCCTCGTCGCAATGCTGTTGGTCGCCCAAAAGGCAGACTGAGAACTTGGGCCTGGGAAGAGTCTTCAGCCTACAAAATTCAAGGACAATCGACACAATTTTTTTGTTTCCTAACTGACATCAGAAAAAACGTTTTACGTTTCGGTTTCATCAGCATTAGACGCTTGATGAGGAACGTAGCCTCCTTCTTTCACCATCTTGTGGAATGATTCCTTGTCGGTGCTTTCTCTGCTATAATTTTACCTTGTTCCTCATCAATTGTGTTCTGGTTAACTAGGTTGATAGCTTTTTGCATCAAGTGGACAAATGGCTTATGCGGGTTATTTGTAGACTGATTGATGGGATATTTTAACCTTGCAGTCTATACTCTGCCTTTGCACTATCAAAAGTTGAAACAAAACAATGGCTTCAGAGTTCAGATTCGGAAGGAGCTTTCTTGTTTCTCATCCAGTTATGAATATGATTCAAATAGTTCTGAAGAGGAAAGCATAAATGTTTGCAATCAATTAAAGAAGTCCTTCCGTATCAATTTGAGCCATCGGGACTTCAATGTAGCCCCCGGAAAATGCAGAAGATGGCGTACAAGCACCGTTGGAAATGGGCTGATTTGTCCGCTGGGAATTTGTGTCAATTTACACCTTCTTTATGCGTGTTATTGCAATTGGCTGCGACACACAAGGATTCACTATTGCGTCATTCATGTAGTTTTCCTTCTAATTTCGCTATCAACAGTGTTTTCAGATGAAAAAAAAATACCCAAAATGCATTGTGTGTCGCTTTCTGTCAGGGGCGTTCCCGCCGTGACATCAACAACCAGAAAACAAGACTTCCTGAATATTCAGCGCGAGTCTTAAAAGGTGAAGTATAGCTATATGCGCTGGAATCTTTGTAAAATGCGCTCAGTAGAAGTGATTTGACAAATTATGGACGCAATTTGTCCAGGGGTGTTGGTTGACCTTTAACATCAGCTGTATAGATCAACATCGCCGCTACTCAGAGAGCAAACAAAGTTTAATTGAAAAACCCAACTTTTTTGTTAAAAGTCTTACCACACCGCCATCATGTCAGGAGTCTTCATTCATAACATGGCGAACATTGATCGGCGAGAAGGTCGTGAGCTTACAAAAAAACAGCCCAGCCCCTCAGAGCCTCCCCTCACGTTTTAAGACCCAGGGTCGGGGTCCGCCCACCTTAGGCTGGATGAGCCCAGGCAGACTACCCAAAGTACTTGTCAATGCCAACGTCTGGTCTGTCAGAACTTAAAAAAAAAAATGCCTATACGCTACCTAGTACGGTGATACCTTGGCTTACGAACTTAATTGGTTGCCAGACAGAGTGTGTAAGGCGAAAAGTGTGTATCCCAAAAAATAATTTCCCATGGGAAACCATTAAAATGAGAATAATCTGTTCCCAAGTCCCCATAAAACAATTTTCTACTTTCTCATTTTCTAAGCCTTAAGACTACACAAAAGAAACCTTATTTTATGTATGATAAATGTGCTATGGTATATTTAAAGAAATAAACTGTACTGTATCATAAAGTCGTTTTATTTACTTTTGTGATGGTTGTTGATGAGGAACGTAGCCTTTCACCATCTTGAGGAATGATCCTTGCAAGTGCTTTCTCTGCTATAATTTTACCTTGTTCCTCATCAATTGTGTTAACTGGGTTGATAGCGTTTTGCATCAAGTGTACAGATGGCTCATGCGGGTTATTTGTAGAGCCTGATTGATGGAATATTTTAACCTTGCAGTCTACACTCTGCCTTTGAACTATCAATGAAGTTGAAACGAGTCCAAATGTTACTGTTTTCTATCCATTTTATAACTCTCTCTTTGTCATCTGCCTGTCTCTTTAATGTTTAACCCCCCCACTGTTGCGTTCTTGACCAATCAGGTGGCTCTAACCAAAGACTGGGGGCGGGGAATAGACAAAAACAGTCGGCTGCCATTTTCTTGTTTGGAGAACGGGCTCATTCGCGAACGACACATCACTCATTATGGCGCTCCGTGGGTATGCTGAAAAAGTCTGTATGCCAAGGTAAAATGTTCATAAATTTAACATTCGGAAACCGAAAAGTTCGTAAGGCAAGGGGTTCGTAAACCGAGGTATCACTGTATCCGCTTTAGCAACCATTCCGACAGAGCCAAGCGCAAACACAGACAAGGTTGGGTGAGACGGTAAATGGTCCAACCTGACGGTGCCGGAGAAACGCTTGTCCTTTTGGGGATCATAATTTTTCAGGCTGATCTGCAGCTCCACAGTCTCCACAAACCTAACAAAGCGACACGTTAGGCACGTCGGCGAGTCATCGGCAAGGAACATGTACTGTTCGGAAAAACTTACCTCCTCCTTTTAGTTTTCGAGCCCGTCAAAACTTCTCTCACGGCCTCGTACAAAGTGTCTCTGGAAACCTTACTGCCAAACAAATTGAACAATAATAATAATAAATTTCATTTCTAGGTGCTTTTCAAAACTCTAAAGGTCACTTTACAGTCACAGGATCAGTTTCTCTGTGGGTGAGCAGCGGCAGCCACATGCGCCAGCGTTCACTCAACCCAGAAGTAACTTAAATAGATAGGAAGCTATCTCGCGAGCCAATACAAAGCTAATAGCTTGCAAGATAGATAGCTAGGTAGATAGCAAATAGAGAGCAAGCTAGCTAGCCAGCTAGATAGCAAATAGAGTTTGTTGTGTTTAATAAAAATAATAGATGCCTTTTCAACAAATCCCGTATTTTGTTTTTCTACTTCTTCCTTTTCTTTCCTCTTCCTTCCATAACTTTGCTGCAGTGAAATGTAAATTTCTCCACTGCAAGAAATAAAAGCTAATCAAATTAAATCCAATGTAGAATGGGATTATCATTATTATCCATGATTGCTCAGGTGCTTTTTTATTCTGTGGGAGACAATCCTAATAATTTCATTAAAGTACTACATATTGATGAAATTACCCGTGATAGAGTATTGATAATGCCATTAAAAAGACCATAGAACCATAAAATCCGCATCAGAAAGTTTTTAATATTCCAAACAATGGGGAAATTTGCAAAAGTATGGTTTTATCAATGTTAAAATTTCGCTTTGAAAAACACCGTCAACGTGATTAGCATCTACTTGTTTACGGATCGTAGAGTCAAGTTATTTGTCGTTTTGTGTAATCATTACATTATTTTACCATTGACTTAGTATGTTAGCTAGTATGCTAGCTCATCAACAGCTACCAATGTGACAGAAACACACAAACTACACTTATATAGTAAAAATAGTGGTGGATAACAAATGTTCCATGATTTAAATGTCAAAAAGTAATATTAGACGTGACGGGTGACAATGGATGGACAAGGATTACATCTTCGTGCCGCGCAACGATTTAGCGCTCGCGTTGGCAGGACGGTCAACATGGCGCGACCATTACACGAAATGATCGGACGTTCCACATATTGTTCATTTTCGGTCAAAAATAATAGAGAGCTAAATACTAGTCGAAAGTTTAGGGCAATGTGTCCTGAATTTATTGAAAAAGACAGTACCTCATTGTGGCGAATCTTCCCTCTGGCCTCGCTATACGAGAAAGGAAGTGCCGGGGGAAATTGCGTCATTAAAACATGCCACAATTCGACGTCATCACCCAGCGCCCGAAACGGGTTTTCAATGGGCTCTGTTGTGACGAGCTATTTTTTTTAAAAATTCGTCTTTCAATCTTTTTTTATTTTCACATTGCCTTATTTTTTGGAACAAATCAAAGAGTATAATTTCCGACTTATATATTAAATAATAATACAATGTTTTTTTGTTTAGTTTTTTTGTGCAGAAAGAAAAACAACACGAATACAATAAAACAATACGGAATACGCCGCGACGCTAATGGATGGATGGAATACTACGAAAGAAAACCTTTATTTGTCAAATCAAGGCATTCTGCAACAACTGTTTGTTTCCTAACTGACATCAGAAAAACGTTTTATAGCATCTAAAATACCCAAAACACGCAGTATGATATTTTTAGCAAAGCAGCAATAAAATGACTTAAAGTGTCCAAAATCTGCAAAAAAAATTGGTAATTTTCAGAAAGTCCCGCCCCCGGATAGTGACGTCACGCCAAGACGTCTTGCATTGCTGGAGAATCAAAACAATGGCTTCAGATTCGGAGAAGATGCTTTCTTGTTACTCATCCAGTTATGAATATGATTCAAATATGATTCTTCAGTGACGTCACATATGGACTCATCACCAACTCAAAAACTTATTTTGCATGTTGTATTCTTTTCAACACTGCTTGAAGTGACTTTTTCAGGAATGTCTCATTTAGCATCAGGCAACCAGAAAGTGACAGTTTGTGTGAAGCATTTACCTGAAGAAAAAAAAATCATGAATATTGGTTAAAAAAATGAATGAATCTCAAATATTCAAGCGATAATGTTTTGCATACTTACAAGGTTGCCATATTTTGTGAGAACAGTCAACATCAATTTTGCAAAGTTGACAGATTTTGTGAATGGCAAGGCCTGGCTAACTAACTGTTCAATCAACTGTGTGAACAGTTCTTCATTCATGTCAGGCTGCAAAAAAAAAGGAACAAAAGCCATGCGTTACATATAGCATGACATATTTTGACGTTAAAATGTCACTTGGCACATAAAAACATCCGCTAACCTCGGAATGCAGCAAGCTGTGAATAATAGAAAGCAGATTCTCATTCCATGATGTTTTCAATGTCATCCTGGAAGGAAAAGAGGAGTTAGACAAAATAAAATTTAAATAAAGCGTTGATATGTATTTGCTATCCGTTTGCTATCTATTTGCTATCTTGCTAGCTACCTAGCTGGCTATCTATTTGCTATTCATTTGCTATCTATTAGCTATGTATTAGCTAGCTACCAAGCTGGCTATCTATTTGCTATCTAGCTAACTACCTAGCAGGCTATCTATTTGCTATATAGCTAGCTACCTAGCTGGCTACCTATTAGTTATCTATGTAGCTGGCTATCTATTTGCTATCCATTTGCTATTTATTTGCTATCTATTAGCTGACTATCTATTTGCTATCCATTTGCTATGTATCTGCCATCTGCTATCTGGCTAGCTAGCTGGTTATTTATTAGCTAAGTAGCTATCTTGGTAGTTAGCTAACTGTTTATCAGGCTATCTATTAGCTATCTAGCTGGCTACTTGGCTGGCTATCCATTTTCTATCTATTAGCTATCTGTTAGCTAGCTGGCTAGCTTTCTATCTATTGGAGTTACTTCCGGGCAGAGTGTACGCCGGCGTCTGTGGCTGCCGCTGCTCACCCGCAGTAAAAACGATCCTGTGACTGTAAAGTGACCTTAAGAGCTTTGAAAGGCGCTTATAAATGAAATGTATTATTATTATTATTATTATTATTATTATTATTATTATTATTATTATTATTATTATTATTATTATTATTATTATGTTTTTCCTTACTGAAGCACGAGCAGCCTGTAGTGAGAATCAAGGCAGCCTTCTATCAGTTTGTTCAGGAGCTCAGCTTGTGCACTCCCTGAAAGAACAAATGATTGAAATTAGAAGACACTTCCCGATTCACATCATTTTTAAGTCTCACCTAAATTGTCTTGCTCTACAAGTGGGCCAATCAGAGCGTGGCACATTGATCTGGTGTAACGACCGCAAAATGACATCACAGCATTCACCAGGCATCTGGACGCCGGTTCGGATAAGGCCAACACCTGCAGGCGGCAACTTCTGTGAGGCCAAGTACAGTGATACCTCGGTTTAAGAACCCCTGGGCTTACGAACTTTTCGGTTTACGAACGTTACATTTCTGAAAATCTGATTAAAAAAAAACAGTGACATTTGAACTTGTTTCAACTTTGATAGTTCAAAGGCAGAGTGTAGACTGCAAGGTTAAAATTCCCATCAATCGGGCTCGCACAAGGCATCTGTACACTTGATGCAAAAAGCTATCAACCCAGCTAAACAGAACACAATTGATGAAGAACAAGGTAAAATTATCGCAGTGAAAGGACCTACACGTTCCTCAAGATGGTGAAAGAAGAAGGCTACGTTCCTCATCAAGTGTTTAATGCTGAGGAAAGCGGCCACTCCATTCCATCAAGCCATCAACAACCATCACAAAGGTCAATAAAATGACTTTATTATTATACAGTACAGTTTATTTATTTAATTATAATACCATAGCACATTTATTATACATAAAATAAGGAATATTTTGTGTAGTTTTAAGGCTTATTTAGTAGAAAATGATGTTTTATGGGGACCTGGGAACGGATGATTCTCATTTTAATGGTTTCCTATGGGAAATTATTTTTTGGGATACACACTTTTCGCCTTACACACTCTGTCTGGGAACCAATTAAGTTTGTAAGCCAAGGTATCACTGTACATCACTGTACAGTGAGTGGTGACACATACGTACCCTCTGCAGCAGTAGACTCTTGATGAGCGTCGACGCCGTGCTGAAGCTGAGGTCGGGCGACATCGCCAAGATGCCGTTGCAAAGCTGAGGCAGAGCGTGCTCTGCTATGTCGGATAAACTCAATTCGCCACAAAGTGCTTGCACCTTGAACACAAAAGAACAACATTTGCGGTGTCAAAAAGCTACTGTGGCTGGCGTTTTCACGTGTTTCTACTCACGTCCCAACACGGAATGGGGGCTGAGGGCGTATTTCACATTGAGCATCTATCAACGTACAGTGATACCTTGGCTTACGAACTTAATTGGTTCCCAGACAGAATGTTTAAGGCGAAAAGTGTGTATCTCAAAAAATAATTTCCCATAGGAAACCATTAAAATGACAATAATCCGTTCCTAGGTCCCCATAAAACATCATTTCCTACTTTCTAATTTTCTAAGCCGTGTACGAAAAAAAGTTTGTATGCCAAGGTAAAATTTCCAGAAATGTAACATTCGTAAACCGAAAAGTTCGTAAGCCAAGGTGTTTGTAAACTGAGGTATCACTGTACTTGGCCAATAAAGATGATTCTGATTCTATTGCATTGAACACATTTTTTTTTTTTTTGCTGTCGCACAAGGATATGAATACGTAAGGCCGTTTCGGTTGTGTGAAAAGCACATCCAGACATGGCAATGTTCCACTTTGCTCGGTTGAAAGGCAGAAGCGGATAAACGTCACAACGTCACAACTTTCCCTATAAAATGTTCTTTTAGAAGAGTACGTACTTGAGCGGCGTTACAGTTATTCAGCACTTGAAACGCGTCAAGCGAGCGTCCGTCCCACTGTAATAGGATGAAACATAGTCACACACACACCCAAAAAAAAAAAAAATGGCGGTGTCGACAAAGAAAAGCAAATGGGCTTTTGCTTCATACCTCGCTCTGACTTTGGAGTAATTCCTTGATTTCCAGAACAGACGCCTGAGTGAGCATATAGAAAAACATAGAAAAACACAACACGTCAGCGCAGTAGGAACCCGCGTTATTAAAAAAAACACGTAATGGTGAGCAAAGTAATGAAGAGTATCCAATCATCATCGACTTTGGTCAAACTGATGGATTTAAAGGACAACCGACACCATTTTTTGTTTCCTAACTGACTGGAAACTTGTGTTGTGTTGATCGGTGTTGATGGCGAAATTCGAAGGAAAACTACGTAAATAACGCAATAGAGAATCGTTGTGTGTTTCACCTAGACTACTATTTGTTACTAGTTGACACAAATTCCCAGCAGACAAATCAGCCCATTTCCAACAGAGCTTGGGCGCCATCTTGTGCATTTTCTGGGACGCTACATTGGAGTCCAGACGGCTGGAATTGATACGGAAGGACTTCTTTCATCCATTGCAAACATTTATGCTTTCTTCTTCAGAACTATTTGAATCATATTCATAACTGAGTAATGAGTCACAAGAAAGCGTCTTCTCCGAATCTGTAGCCATTGTTTTGATTCTGGAGCAAGGCAGTTTGTGACCAATAGTGACGTCACGAACAAGGGGGCGGGACTTATTGAATCCCGCCATTTCCGAGCTCATTCTGTGGCAGTTTTGGGACACTTTATGTCATTTTTATTGGTGTTTTGCATTTGACTAAAAATATCCGCCTGCGTGTTTTGGCTATTTTACATGCTCTAAAACGTTTTTCTGATGTCAGTTCGGAAACAGAAAAATGGTGTCGGTTGTCCTTTAAATTTACCTTCATGTGTTCAGGCAGAGGATCACGGGTGTGGCCCTGTTGTGCCGTATCCGTTCCAGATTCTACTGCCATCTAGGAACAAAAGTCACAAGTCAGACTGAAACAATGAATTAAATAAGATTTTTTTTCCAGATTCATGCGCAGCTAGCAATAACGTTGCACAAAGGCAACGATGCAGGAGGAAAGAATGCTTTAATGGTTAACCCCCCCCCACACTGCTGCGTTCTTGACCAATCACGTGGCTTTAACAGAAGACCGGGGGCGGGGAATAGAGGACAAAAACAGTCGGCTGCAATTTTCTTGTTAGAACGGGCTCGTTCGCCAACGACACATCCCTCATTGTGGCAGCTCCGTGTGTATCCCAAAAAATAGTTTGTATGCCAAGGCAAAATTTTCATAAATGTACCGTTCGTAAAGCGAAAAGTTCGTAAGCTGAGGGGTTCGTAAACCGAGGTATCGCTGTATCCAGTTGCAGAAAGAACTGCGTTCAAAAGATGAATGAACAAATGTTTCTTGTTTTTGTCTTTACCTTCATACGTTTTTTAAGCAGAGGCTGGCGATCCTGAATGGTGTGTTCATTCGTTTTCATTCGTTTCTTCTGCAGATGAATTTCTTCACCGTCATCATTTACACCCTCAAAATGACTTTTCCTTTTCTTTTGACTTCCCGCTTCAAACAAAACAGGCACAGTCTGAGGTTCTCTATCAGGTTCCTGCGCTTGAAGACCAGAGCACTGAACCCACCCGGTGGTCTCACCACCCACTCGCCGTAAAAGTGCCGTGAGTCGCTGAGCGCACCCTGAGCTGTAAAGAGGTTCCACCATGGGACAGCCCAAGGTTCTTTCCAGGTGCTTCTTCCATGCGGTGACCCACGGATCAGGATGGGGTTCCTGATCAAGACATTGGAGTAGATGGAGGACAGCAGCTTTGTGGAAGCGCCAGTGGGCCAGGTAGATGAACATCAGCACGTTTTGCTGGAACAGTGGTGGAAAGAGTCCCACCAGTGGTCGACTGCATGCGAGGGGGAAAATTGACGTCATAATTAACGGACACAATATTGCAATGAAGAGAACTTTGGTGCTACAAGTCGGATACAGGAGGTTACTCGGGTATGTGTGGGACTATATGGCTAGCTAGCTATCGAGCTAGCCAGCTGTTATCTAGCTGGTTAGGTATCTATCTAGCTCTCTAGCTGGCTAGCTAGCTATTAGCTATCTATTAGCTAGATAGCTGGATGGCTGGTTGGCTGGCTATCTATTAGCTGGCTAGCTAGCTGGCTAGTTAGCCGGCTATCTACTGGCTGGCTAGTTAGCCGGCTATCTATTGGCTGGCTAGTTAGCCGGCTGGCTGTCTATTGGCTTTCTAATGACATTGAGAGTTTTGAAATCGATTATTATTATTATTATCATCGAGGACAACGAAAAGTCGGCTTCTATTTCCGGCTCCTTGTTAGGAGCCGGCTCTCTTCGTTCACTTCAGAGATCCGGCTCGTTGGCGAACGACACATCACTACTTCCTTCGTCGTCTCTTGGCCATTGGGAACACATTTTGCAGCATTACGAGGCGAATGTAATGGTTGACGGGGACTTACACAGTAAGGGGTCCCCCATCAATCCCGGGGAAGCTGATTTCATCCCGACAAAGTGTTTCGATAAAGTCGGAAAGTGAGCTCTCGGGGTTGACCCGCTGTTGCCGCCTGAAGACTTGTAGAGCTCTGTGAGCACCGGAAAATCCGGACAACAGCGACCAAACCAAAAGCTTCCATTTACAGTCCAAGCGACCCAGCAACTGATTAACGTTCATATCCAGGTGAACTCCACCGCAAAAGTGCCAAAGTCAAATGTATTTTGGCATTCATTGGCGGTGAACGAAGTGAATTGACGGAACAGAATCTGCCGCCATTTACACTAGGCATTAATGATGTGTCATTCGCGAACGAGCCGGATCTCTGAAGTGAATGAAGAAAGCCGGTTCAGAACAAGGAGCCAGAAATGGGAGCCTACTTTTTTGTCGTCTATTCCCCGCCCCCGGTCTTCGGTTGAAGCCGCACGTGATTGGTCGATATCCGTTGTAGAGGAGAGGAGGAAGGAGGGGAGAATTACAGACACACAGCAGTGAGAAGGGTAGACAGATGGACAAATGCTATTCCATTATGCTATTATTTTTCAATAAATATATTTTTACTAGTTGCTATGATAGCATTATTAATATGAAAAGCAAATTAGTGACAGCTGATCATCAGACCGGAGTAACCACGGCGAACGTGAAAATTAGTGGATGTTCTATGTGCACATAGAAATACAGCCATATAAATAAAAATATTTGCTATAGTGTATTTAAAATACACGAGTAATTCTTTTTTCACATAATTTTACACGATTTTTTGTTAGTGAATTAATTTAAGCAACAAAAAAACAAACAAACTGAGGAGCCGTTTGGGAGCCAAAAGAGCCGGATCTTTTTTTGTGAGCCGAGACAAAAGAACCAGCTCTCAGAAGAGCCAGAATTCCCATCACTACTGCTGCATGTGTATCGACTGCCATCGTGTGGACACTTTGGGAATAGGCTGTGGCGCTACACTCGTGTCATTCATTGAAATAAAAACGGCACAATGACAACTAATGTGATCCATTGGATAGAAAAGAGTGAAATTTGGACTTGTTTCAACGTTGATAGTTCAAAAGCAGAGTGTAGAAACATTTATATACATAAAATAAGGTATATTTTGTGTAGTTTTAAGGCTCAGAAAAGTAGAAAATGATGTTTTATGGGGGCCTGGGAATGGATTATTCTCATTTTAATGGTTTCCTATGAGAAATTATTTTTTGGGATACATATTATTCACCTTACACACCATCTGGGAACCAATTAAGTTCCTAAACCAAGGTATCACTGTATCTATAAATTCAGAGAGCCATTGCCTCAAGAAAAAATAAAAGAAATTCCAGCATCCAATTTACAAACGCTCCAAAAAGCAATTGCGGAACATTTTCATTCAGTGAGGCAAACTTTGAAATAAGGTTTATTTTCAATCTATGAGTACAACTTGTTTTAAAAAGAATCATCAACATTTTCAGTTATGCCAAAAGTGAGGTTAGAGTAACATCAGGGTATATATATATATACACACCAAGGCAGGAATATTCAGTATTGGAAGATTGTACATCATCCAAAGAGGGGGCGGGGAACAGTCCACTTTTAATCTTTAGACAATTTAAAAAAAAGGTCCATCTACAATCATATTTTAAAAAAACCGCTTAAACTCACAGTTATGAGCATTTAAATCTAACTAGAGAGGCATTAGAGAACAATGTGCAAAGGTGTCAATGTCTGCAATAAGCGAGCTTAGCTGGAAGAAGTAGCCTTTGAATTTATCCCCGATTTATCCTGTCCAGTTTAATCCGAGCAGTGTTGAGCCAAAGCAGGTCAGTCACATGACCTACTAAGTGACAATTTAAGACACGCCCACTATCTCCCCCCCCCCCCCCCCCCCAAAAAAAAAAAAAAAAAAAAAAAAAAACATCCAAGCGGGACAGTCGTATCATAACTTAGCCACATCGTCGTGTGGTGACAATTCATTCTAGGACCAGTTTTCCACATGGAGAAAATTGCGTGGGAAGGGGGAGGCTCAGAAGCCATACCCCGCTATGAAAAAAGGAAAGTCAAAATTGTCATCATCATTATTATCATCATCATCGTGATTATCATCCTCCTCGTCAGCACGAAGGAGAGTCATGGCTATGAAGAAATTGAGCAGACCGTCGTAATCTTCGTCATCGTCCTCTTCGTCGTCGTCCTCGTCGTCATCGTCGTCGTCGTCGTCTTCGTCGTCGTCGTCGTCTGTGTTACACTAATGGGCAAAAAAAAAAACCAAGTACATGTAGGCGGCGGCGACGGCGCAAGGCGTGTTCGGAAGAGTGAGACGTACCACGAATGATCTGTGGCGCGTCGAGCGGTCGTGCCGGTAGAGGCATTCCGTCTCGAAGGGGCAGTATCGGTATCGGACGTAGTAACAGCAGCTTTGCTTGCTATACATTGAAAAGCAAAGACACTTGCACTGTATTGAGTGTAGTCACGCAGTAGATTGTAAGGAGAGTGTGGCTGGACAAAATTGTAGTACAGTGATACATCGGTTTTATATATATATATATATATATATATATATTATATATATATATATATATATATATATATATATATATATATATATATATATATATATATATATATATATATATCGGTGCCAGTCTCTGCCATGATTGGTCCCAGCTCTCAGGTTGGGGGAGGGGAGCAGAGGACTACTCCTTGCGGCTACACTGATTACTTCTATTGTCCTGCCCGAGTATGGGGTCTACGACTGGCGCCATTTGCCCTGGCATCACCTCATCAGCATAACTAAGCCTATGTTGCCTAAGAAATCGGTTGTAAGACCGATCCAAATTGAACCTCACCCCACCGTGGCGATTTAGTGACGGGTTTTGCCGTTTTACGAAAAGAGCTTCTTTTACTCCCCTCAAGAGCTTACCTGAATTTTTTTTTGAAGTCGGCTATTAGTTTCTCCTTGGCTTGCCCTTCCACCCAGTATTTGTTGGGCACATAGAAAGCTGATCTCACCCTGCATTGTGGGCAGGTCCTAAAGGAGAGACGGAGTACTCGAGACGTCCCCAAAAGGCTTGCTTGAATGACGCGGCTAAAAACCTACTTGACAACGTCGGAGCCGAGGTCTCTGGTTTTCCTCCAGGTCATGATGCACTGCAGGCAGAAGGCGTGAGTGCAGTTGGGCAAGATTCCAAAGACCTGGTGACTGCGCTCCATCTTGTCGTACACCTTGTCCATGCAGATCCCACAGATGACGTCTCGACTCCGGAGGAAGGCCTCCAACGTACCGTCGGCGCATGAGGCCGCGGCGCCGCCTGTGGCTTCCGTGGCGACGCCGAGGCTTTCCTGTTCAAGAACCATCAAATGAGCTTGATCTCGTCTGGCTCGAGCTAGCACGTTGGATCTATCGCTAGTACCTCTTTGTCACATAGACTTGTAGAACACTGTTCAGAGCTCCTGGGCGACACTCGGGAGTGAGCATCTGAAAATGAGATGCTAACGTTAGCATCAATATATAAGTGTGGAAGCTAACTTTGCAAGTTGGCTTCTGATTGGCTGAGTAAATTAAGGAAATACCTAGCATAAATGCTCCCTTGCTTAATTGATGCTAAATATCCCTTGCTGAAGATTTTGCTCCAGTTGTCGTTTGTCGTCATGGTGCACAATGCAATGTCTGCTAAAAGCTACGTGGACTCCTCTTTCTAAGCGCCTTTCAAAACTCTCAAGTACACTTTACAGTCACGGTTAAGTCCGAAGCACGAAACAGACTTCTGATTGGCTGCCGTGCCGAGTATGCAAATTTCCAAACGAACGTTCGTTACATTGCTCGGCACGGCAGCCAATCAGAAGCCTGTTTCGTGCCATTATACCGTGACTGTAAAGTGTACTTGAGAGTTTTGAAAGGCGCTTAGAAAGAGGAGGAGTCCACGTGGCTTGTAGCGGTTTGCTTGTAGCTTTTGCTTTATCAAATAAAGCAAATGTTTAATTTGAAAAAAATCTTGGCCGACAACTTTTTAAAGTTGTACGCGCGACGTAAAAGTTGCACGCCCCGGGCTTTCGGGCAGATGTTATTTCAAACACTGCTTTCACCCACCTTGTAATCGTCTCTCGGCATTTCTGTTCCCGCCGTCCGTGACGTTTGAAGGGTTGACCGCGGACCCCGAAGTGCCGCGTCGTCGCCTTGGAGACACGTCGGCCTGCGAGCGAGAAAAGGTCTCGGTACGCCTTCGGTCAGCCGGACGTTGGGGAGCGGTGGAGGTGGAGGAGGAAGAGGAGGACGATGCGGAGGAGAAGATGGTTGGTACAGATAGTCGTCGGCCTGCAGAATCCGCACCGCCTTCGGATTGGGGGACGTGGATGTACCTTGGAGAAAAAATAGAATTCATACGGAGTAATTTCAATCAAACGGACATTTTTAGAGCATGACGCGGACCAACAAAAGGGATCATTTGCTACCTGCAGTTTTCACCATACCAGCATGCACCTTTCTGGTAGTAGCGACATATCGGGGCTGGCGGTGGAGTGGGCAATTCGTGTCGATAATAGCATCTAGAGCCGTATCTGCACGAGCCATTCAAGAAATGCCTTCAAAGGAGAGCACAGGTGGATAAATTGTTGGTGAAAGGATAACCGACACCTTTTTTTTTGTTTCCTAACTGACATCAGAAAAACGTACCCAAAATACCCAAAACACGCAGGCTGATATTTTTAGTCAAATGCAAAACACCAATCAAAATGACTTCAACAAGTGTCCCAAAAATACTTCAAAATGACCCCGGAAATGGTGAGTTTCAGAAGGTCCCGCCCCCTTGTTCGTGACGTCACGCCAGGATACTCCTTCACAAACTGCCTTGCTCCAGAATCAAAACAATGGCTTCAGATTGGGAGAAGATGCTTTCTTGTTACTCATCCAGTTATGAATATGATTCAAATAGTTCTGAAGAGGAAAGCATAAATGTTTGCCATCCATTAAAGAAGTCCTTCCGTATCAATTCCAGCCGTCTGGACTCCAATGTAACGTCCCAGAAAATGTGCAAGATGGCGCACAAGCTCTCCTGGAAATGGGCTGATTTGTCTGCTGGGAATTTGTGTCAACTTACACCTTCTTTATGTGTGTTACCGCAATTGGCTGCGACACACAACGATTCACCATCACGTTATTTATGTGTATTCCTTCTAATTTCGCCATCAACACGGATCAACACGAAGTTTTCAGACCAAACAAAGTACCGCAAAATGCATTGTGTGTCCTTTCTCGGTCAGGGGCGTTCCTTCCGTGACGTGAGGACTCGTCACCAACTCAAAAACAAGACTAACTGAATATTCAGCGTGGGTCTTAAAACGTAAAATATAGCTATATGCGGTGGAATCTTTGTAAAATGCGCTAAGTAGAAGTCATTTGAAGCGATTTTACAAATTATGGACGCAACTTGTCCAGAGGTGTCAGTTGTCCTTTAAATCTAGCACATTTGTGACTTTTTTCTGAGAATAACACCCCATCTCAAAAAATATATATATATACACGTATATATATTTCAACCTGGCCCTAATGCTCTTCCGTACATATCGACACTTTTCGCCACAAACGCTTTTAACGGACTGTGCCAACAATATAAAGGATGCTCCGTTGTGCACGTTGTAAGTCCATGTTTCACACGTACGAAGTTAAAGCTCTGGAATTTTGTAAATAAAGAGTTTCTACGCGAAACCAAAGTAAACCAGCGCAATCATGTGTCAGTGAGCGACAACGAAATTTACGAAAATATACTAGCTGTGCCAGCTTTGTAATTCACAACATATTCTTTTCTTAGTGTTTTTAGGTGTACCTGACATGTTTCGGCGTCTACTTGAAGTACATACGAAGTATACGCCGAAACATGTCAGGTAATTGAACACCTAAAAAAACAGTGGAAGAAACGAATCTGTCGTAAATTAGATATCAAGTAGACATAATATAACTATTGTGCTTGCTTTGTGTTCCGTGTTAGTATGGCAGACTAAACAATTCATACACGACTTGTTTACTAGCCAACGGAATTTTTGAGATTCAAAAGTTAATGCTCGGGATACCAGAACTTAAACGCGTGTGTACATCCAAAACTAGAGTCCACTACACGTGAAGCTTCGCGACAAATATTTAGTCAGTGATAAAACACCAACTTCCATCTCAGCTTTTTAACTTCCGCCTTGCTGCAGCCGCGAAAGTTTACACCCCCCCCCCTCATCTACGGATATTTACTAATGGTTGCCGTTTATCGACGAATCAAACAAAGTGAGCTGTCGCGTTGTGCTTTTTTTCTCGTTCAAATTGGCTCTTACCTGCAGATATTTCCATTTCTGGTTAAACGCGAACGATCCATGTCCGCGGTCACCCGGCGTTCGTTGTTGCCCCGCCGCTGCTTGTTCGTCGTCGTCGCTTCTGTGCAAGACGCCCCAACTTCCACTTCGGACTATTTTTTTCCAAGAGTCTGCAACTGGTGTGTTTCTTGGCCAATTAACCAAATGACGAGCCAATAGAAACGTGACGTCGTCCCTTAATCGTCACGTTTCTCAATCTCAACTGTGCACTGTGTATTACTAACTTTTATCTTTAAAAATAGTCATCATCAGCATTCACCGCTAACAAACAATTATGCACGAATGGGGAAACAGTTCGAGTAGTTTATGAAAAGAAATGTCATTTTCTCTCCGTTAGAACACATTCCGATCATTTTTCAAGTCATTGGGTGAACATGAAGTATTTGGCACATTTTAGAGGTAGACCACAATTACTTCCAGTGCACTTTTTTGGGACATTTCAATCACATTTTTTTCCGGCTTGCTTGACCATTGCTGAAATACATTGTACCAATTTACAAAAAAAAATAAAAAAAAATAAGGCAAACGTAGCATTTGCTGTAACATGACAGCAGAATATTGCCGTACAATAGAGGTAGAATAGATGAGAGACTAAGAGTGGGGGAAAAGGGTGAAGGAGGGGGCTAAAAAAATAAAATACAAGTAACATCCGACGACTTACAACCAGCTCCACTTACGACCATGACCCCCAGACCGTATTTTTTAAATTTGTAATTCCACGCCTGGCACTGCAACGCGTACGACAATTTTGGCCAGCCAGGATCTCACTCTCGCACAGCAATCGACCGTGTAATGGCACCAAAGGGGGACTAGTTTGCAAGTCATTTCGCTTCCGAGTCTCTAGTCAACATTTTGAATGGGTTTCAACTTACGACCGTTTCAACTTACGACCGTTTGGTCAGAACAGAACCCGGTCGTAAGTCGGATGTTACCTGTATATGCCTACTGTACTGTTTTATACGTACATGTCACCGTGTGAAAGGAAACGTGTTAAGTTGATAAATGTTTTCCACAAACCAAGCAGGAAGGTAAGAAAAGAAATATAGTCAAGTACATATGATGATATGATGTTCATGTTTGACAAATATAATCAACAATTACAAATAATTAGACAAAATTACAAGGGAGAGCGGAAAAAAAAATCGTCAAAATAAAGTGTTGATCTAAAAATAAAAAGGATGCGTCTCTTTGTACTTGTGCAGGTCAGATGTGTATTGCATATGTCTTGATGGCTTGGCTGTCCACAGTGACGAATGGATATGCTATTGCACGGGCACCTGCGGCAAGTGAGGTCAACGCGGCCAAACGGTCACGTTGCGAGGTCACCCTCTTGAAGGATGTCCAGAAAAAAAAGCAATTAACTCCACCCGAAGACGCTTGAAGGCGCCAGGCCTACGCCCTGATGGCTCTTCACCATAGCACCGCGCTAATGTAACGTAAAAAAATGTTTCCCCTGGAAAGCAGGGAGCAGCTTTGTGGAGATGACGGTGAACCGATTCCACGTGCACGCATGACCGTTTGCGCTAACCTCACTTGGAACAGTGTTAAACTGAACGCAGCATGTTGTTCGAATAGTCTGTAACAGTACTGCTCGGAGCAGATCAATACATGTCTTTGTAGATCTCCTGCAGAAGCGGATGCAACGACGTCTCCGACTCCGTCTTTTTAATCTTCTGCACAAGCTGAGCGTTCTCCGTAACCAGCTGCCGCAGGTCGGCCATTTTCTGTAGCAATTTGGGGAAGAGGTAGACTGAGTCCGAGTGGTTGGCCTGCAGGTGGAGGTCCAAGGCCTGCAGGATGTTATCCTGGCTCTGCTCCACCTGCTTCACATTTATCAAGCCGGGACGATCTGGAGAGACATGAGCGACAGTTCACGGTTGGAGCGAGCGCACGGGAGCGCCGAGATGCTTTCACCTCCGCATAGGATGATGGCGGCGACGAAGAGGGCCAGGTCGCTGTCGTCCAGCTCCAGGGCGTTGAATTTAACGGCAAATTCAAACTTGGGTTCCATGATCTCACTGAAAGGCTTTCTTAGGCTGCGTAAGAACTCCCTGGTCACAAAACCTTTACCGTTGGCCACCAGGAGTCCATCTTTGTTCATGAGAGATGGCAACATGGCAAAAATAGCCTCATGCACGCCGTACTTCAGCAACGTCACCTGAAAAGACACACACACACAAAATAGACATAAAGGCATATAGATGATGTCCTTCCACGTCTTTACCTCACCGGTCGCCGTAGTGATACCTTGGCTTACGAACTTAATTGGTTCCCAGACAGCGTGGAAGGTGAAAAGTGTATCCCAAAAATTGATTTCCCATAGGAAACCATTAAAATGAGAACAGTCCGTTCCCAGGTCCCCATAAAACACAATTTTCTACTAAATAAGCCTTAAAACTACACAAAATAGACCTTATTTTATGTATAATATGCAATGTGGTATGATAATTAAAGAAATAAACTTTACTGTATAAGAAAGTTGTTTTATTGACCTTTGTGATGGTCGTTGATGGCTTGATGGAATGGAGTGGCCGCTTTCATCAGCATGAAACACTTGATGAGGAACGTAGCCTTCTTCTTTCACCATCTTGAAGAAAGATCCCTTGTAGGTGCTTTCAATGCGATCATTTTACCTGGTTCCTCATCAATTGAGTTCTGTTTAGCTGGGTCGATAGCTTTTTGCATCAAGTGTACAGATGGCTTGTGCGGGTTATTTGTGGAGCCTGATTGGTGGGAATTTTAACCTTGCAGTCTACACTCTGCCTTTGAACAATCAAAGTTGAAACCAGTCCAAATTTCACTGTTTCTATCCATTTTCTCACCATTTCACTTTTTTTTCACTTTTGTTTTTTTGTTTCAAGCTCTGTCGTCTCCCTTTTGTGTGTGGTTTCTCACTCTCTCTCTGTCGTCTGCTTGTCTCTTTAATGTTTACCCCCCCCCCCTCACTGCTGCGTTCTTGACCAATCACATGGCTTTAACCGAAGTCGCCATTTTGTTTTTGAGAACGGCCTCACTCGCTATCTGTAACCCCCACCCCCTCACTCTGCTATCTGTAACCCCCACCCCCTCACTGCTGCATTCTTGACCAATCACGTGGCCTTAACCGAAGACTGGGGGCGGGGAATAGAGGACAAAACAGTCGTCCACCATTTTCTTGTTCGGAGAACGGGCTCGTTCGCGAACAACACATCACTCATTGTGGCAGCTCCGTGTGTATCCCGAAAAATAGTTTGTGTGCCAAGGTAAAATTTTCATGAATGTAACGTTCATAAACTAAAAAGTTCGTAAACCGAGGTATCACTGTAGCACGAAGAAACGACTGACTGACCTGATCGTTGAGGAAGAGATCGACAAAGCCCGGAATGCTCTTGGCGAACTCGGTGAGCTCGCGCACCGTCTCGACCGTGGTGCACTGGCAGCGGTAGAACACGTGCACCCCAATCTCTTTAGTCAGGGGAGCTCCCGGGAGCAACTGGCTCCACACCAAACCACTTTCGGCCTTCCACAGAGTGTCCACGTCGTAAATGACGAATGGCTGATGACAAGAGAAAAAGACAATACAATACAATACAATATAGATTTACATAGCACTTATACAACAGCTGAAGCTGGAACAAAACGCTTCACGTGGACAGCTACCATATACAGGAAACAAAGCAGTTGCACGCAATAAGACTTTTGTTCTGAAAAAGGAGAGGATTACCGAGGTGCTGCTGGTCTTTCCTGTCAAGATACTGCGAGCCCTTTTCTTGGTCATACTGAGATTCTTCAAGTAGGCTGTGTTGACTTGCTTGGCCAGCGTCTTCAAGTCGGAGCCTCCCGGTTTACTGAGATTTAACTCCTCTGCAAGCAGACCCGCCACCAGTTTCTTCCTCTCCGCCTCAGGCATGCGACCATATCTGATTGCTGAGCAAACAGAAAGACAGGTTGGTGTTTTTTTTACGTATATTTTCTTTTACATTTTTGTCTAGATATTAGTGATCTAGATTTCTGGGTTAGGGCTCCAGTGCCCCCCACAACCCTAGTGAGGATAAAGCGGTTCGGAGAATGAATGGATGAATAATAATAATAACAACAATACAGTAGGCTCACAACAACAAGCAATAAAATGTCTTATTATTATTATCATTTGCTATCTATCAGCGATCTGTCTGGCTAGCTATCTATTAGCTATCTATCTGGTTATCTAGCCAGCTTTATATAAATTGTTAAGTGAATGTCTATCTAGCTCTGTTCTTATAACATTACAACTTATTTCTGTAGTGTATTTTTGCTAGCTGGATATCTATTAGCTATCCATTAGCTAGCTGGCTAGCTATTAGCTGTCTAGCTGGCTGGCTGTAAGCTGTCTAGCTGTTGGTTATCTGGATATCCGCTATTTATTTGCTATCCATTAGCTAGCTCGATAGCTATTAACTGTCTAGCTAGCTGACTGTAAGCTGTCTAGCTGTCGGCTATCTCATTGTCACTCACCGTCATGAGACATTCCCAAAGAAAGGCACTTCTGGAAACGACAATATTGGCACTTGTTGCGATTCTTCTTTTGAATTTTGCAGGCACGCTCGCAGCGCTCGTATTCCAATTTCATGCGCACCGTTCGTCTGAAAAAGCCCTAGGGGGGTGGCAAAGAACGTCACAAACGGACACCAGAGTGTTTGGTGTTCAGATAAAACTAACATCCGAGTTACAACCGGGTTCTGGTCCGACAAAACGGTCGTAAGTCAAACGGTCGTAAGTCGAAATGCATTCAAAATGGCCGTGACGTTTACACGACAGGATAGTGTACCATGTCAACGTGTTGTTTTAACGCAACGTATTCTATTGAATACTATTGTATACCAAACTGTTTACAGTTTACAAATGTTAGACTGTACTTACCTTACAACCCTCGCAGGCATGTACGCCGTAGTGGAAGCCCGACGCCTTGTCCCCGCAGACCTTACACTCGACACTGATACCGGACGTCGCGCTATCCTCACGGCCCAGACGCAGCTGCTCGGAAAGCGACGGCGACGGTGTGTGGGAAAGGTCTGCTTCGGGGAAAAAAAAAAAAGCATCAATAAATACCCCGAGTCAAAAAGTAACGAGACCTTGAGGACGAGGGGAGGGTCTCACCGGTGTAGCTTGAGGCGGCACTACTGTGATTGTTTTCCTCATCCGCACTCTCTCTTCTGTCCTGCTTGCCTTTCTGCTGATTGGACTCCAGTTCCTCCTTGACCTCGACGTCGCTTTCGGGGCAGTCGGGCTGATCCGCATCCACGTTTTCCGACGAATTGCCAACCCCGCTGCTATCCGAGCCTCGGGATTCCCCCCGGGGGGTCGGCCACTCGGCGTCGGCCGCATCCTCAGATGAAGTCGGCGGACGGTAGCCGTTGACCTTGTCGTGCTGCCGTAAGCCCTCCATGATTTCTTTTTGAGGCGCGCTCGGCTGGCCTCTCTCCTGTCACGTTGCCATGTTGGCCCACCCGCCAGCTGAGAAAATGATGGTGGATTACACGCAGATCTCTTGTTCGCTTCCAAGAGAACAATTGTCGCTCTATATTACTGTCGCAATCCAAACAGAAATATCACTGTACTGCCTGATGATTTTTTTGGACCATTTTTATTGCAGAACTAATTTTTCTGCACCGCAATAGATGTACGGGATGTAATGTCCCCACATTTACAAAAGCAAATTGGGGAAAATTGAGGGAATGGGAACTTGTGCGCCTAAATCGATGCAATGTGAGCACTTTAATAATAATAATAATAATAATAATAATAATAATAATAATAATAATAATAATAATAATAATAATAATAATAATAATAATAATAATAATTGTAGTAATAATAGTAAGAAGAAGAAGAAATTCAATTGCATGAGTTGAATTCATTCTACAAGGGCAATAATGGTCTGCAAACAAAAGTCCAGATCCGCAAAAAAAACCCACAAGAACAGGATGAATCGTGGGTGGGAAGTTCACTCTGTTCTCTGCTATCTTCAAACCTTGTGGACGTTTGTCTGGAGCCATCTGCATGGTTGTTTGCTTGGCTTTCACGCACAAGGGTTTACCGTGTACAAGGGGGCATGGTGTATGCACTGTGTACACACTGCTGTGTACTGTGTTGCTAGCTGGAATCGGAGGGAGGGTAGGTGGTAGTGATGTGACGTTCGCCAACGAGCCGGATCTCTGAACGGAACGAAGAGAGCCGGCTCCTAACAAGGAGCCGGAAATGGGAGCCGACTTTTTTCCACCCCTATTTCCCACCCCCAGTCTTTGGTAAAAGCCGCACGTGATTGGTCAAGATCCGTGGTAGAGGAGGGAAGGGAGAATTACAGACACGCGCAGCAGTGAAGAGAAGGGGGAGGGGTTAAGACATATTTCTGAAAATATAGCAGAGGAGCTGGGAAGGTACTACAGGACGCATGCACTTCAACCCGGATCATCACCAGAACCTCATCCTTTCACCACATCACCCCCGTCCTCCAAGAGCAAATTGATATAGTGTATTTTTTACATGAGTAAATCGTTTTTCCACATAATTTTACATTCTTTTTTGGTAGTTAATTTTTTAAAGGACAACCGACATCTCCGGACAAGTTGTGTCCATAATTTGGGTACTTTGTTTGGTCTGAAAACATCGTGTTGATGGTGAAATTAGAAGGAAAACATGTAAATAATGTGATGGTGAATCATTGTGTGTTGCACCAAGACTACTATTTATTACTAGTTGACACAAATTCCCAGCAGACAAATTTTTGGACGCCATCTTGTGCATTTTCTGGCACGCTACATTGGAGTCCAGACAGCTCAAATTGATACGGGAGGACTTCTTTAATCGATTGCAAACTTTTATGCTTTCCTCTTCACAACTATTTGACTCATATTCATCACTGGATGTGCAACAAGAAAGCATCTTCTCCGAATCTGAAGCCATTGTTTAGATTCTAGAGCACGCCAAGATGTCCTGATGTGACGTCACGAACAAGGGGGCGGGATCTTCTGAAACTCGTCATTTCCGGGGTCATTTTGAAGTAGCTTTGGGACACTTCAACTCATTCTTATTGGTGTTTTGCATTTGACTAAAAATATCAGCCTGCGTGTTTTGGGTATTTTAGATGCAATAAAACGTTTTTCTGATGTAGTTAGGAAACCAAAAAATGGTGTCGGTTGTACTTCAAGCAAAAAAAAAAAAAAAAAAAATGAGGAGCCAAAAGAGCCGGATCTTTTTAGAGAGCCGATCCAAAAGAACCAGCTCTCTGAAAGGAGCTGGCAGTCCCATCACTAGTAAGTGGGTTTGGGGGTCTTTTTGAGTGGAGGGGGTGCGCTGTGGCTTCTCCGAGGCCACCTCGTATATTAAAATAATATAACGTGACGTAGCTTCACCTCTTCTCCACAAATAAAACACGCACGGAAGCTCATTTGATTTTTGTCATAAAACAAGCTTGATAATAAGCGATGGAATGAGTTTTTGAACAAATGGACTCCCCCGCGACCGACTTTAAGTAATATCTGTGATCAGAATCTCTACACGTTACAATAATCAATTAGTTAGTAAAACGTTTCCAGTATTTTGAGCAATCATTTTAGTAAAATACACCAGAACTGTACTTTAGACCGTTGAAGACTTCAACAAGACATGCTAACTTAGCTACTTAGCTTCTAACCTTGATAGGCAGTACTAGACACGACTGCGTTAGCGTGGCTGACCCACATTCCCGTGGGTGCCTTTAAACGTCCGCCGACCTGCCAACACCACTTACCTCTCTCTAAAGTGCTGCCGACTCGATGGCCGTGGGCACAGCGACAACCCGCGCCAGGGTTATACAGCGAGGTCGTGTCGAAAACACTTCCGATTTGTTCCTGGGGATAAGCTATCGATCGCCTTGGTTGTTGACAAGTTGTTTGAAGCCGCCAGCACAGCAGCGGGGAATTGCTAGCCGCGCGAGCTAACGTCAAACTCAATAATGACTCGGGCCTTCCTTCGTCATTGGAAAAGCGTCCATGTTGACCCACCCGACACGGGGAGTCCGAAAAGAGTCACCTTGACGGGCAACCATATCAGCGATGTGCCTCAAGTAATAAGTTTTGCAATAATCGCCCCCCAACAACTGTCTCCTTCTCGTCCACAGCTTTGGCGACGCTTGAGCCACTCATGTCTAAGTACCACCCACCACGTGACGTCACGTGCTAAGACATCGCTGACCTCAAACAACAACAAACCAACTTGTCACAATCTCAATGATAAAAAACAAAAAATAAAAGGTTCAAGGACTGAAGAAGGAGACGTGCAGAATAAATAAACATAATTTAAAACGATTAGAAAAACATGTGTCACGAACTAGAACATTCTACTGAGATTTTGTATTGTTTTGGTTTGTACGCTACAGTGAGCGATATTCCACCGCGATTGTTTCTGTCCAGTGAACCGTGCACACTCTGTACTCGCAGTCATATGTCATTGCATTTTTGTGACGGAAGTAATCGTTTTGCGTGGGATTTTCCAAGCTATGCAGTTTATGATGACGTATTACACAAGTTTCCCTCCATGCTGGTTCTTGAAGCTATTTTTAATTTCTGACGAAAATTTGCCTGCATTCGATGGTTGATATTTGCTAATTTATATTTTGAATCTTGTCTTGTTTTTTTCTGTTCCTATTTAGAATTTCAAAAGCTTAGCTTTAATGTTATCATTTTCTATCTTTTTTTTATGTTCATTGATCGGGTTTGCAGTGCAACGTGTAAAAGAAGGGTTTAGTGCACTACCTTGTGGCCACATATAAAAGGGAAATATACAAATAATACATTATTAACAATGCCAATACTACTACTACTACTGCTACTACTACTAATACAACAACAACAACAACAACAACAACAACAACAACAACAACAACAACAACAACAACTACTACTACTACTACTACTACTACTACTACTACTAATAATAATAATAATAATAAAACTAATAATAATAATAAAACTAATAATAATAATAATAATAATAATTTATAAATATATAAATAAATTATAAATAATAAATGATTAACAAATCCAATACTACTACAATAATAATAATAATAATAATAATAATAATAATAATAATAATAATAATAATAATACATTTCATCGATAAGCGCCTTTCAAAACTCAAGGGACACTTTACATCAGGGGTGCTTAATACGTCGAACAGTTCATACGTCATGAACTCACGCTTTACAAATAAAGTTGAGTTGTTTTGAAAATAACTACACGTCAGCATATCAGCCGTTCCTTCACTTGATTGATACTTCGGACAACCAATCAGATGACATCTCATTATTAGGTACACCTTGCGTGCCCAAACGACGCGAAAGCTATCGTGAGTTGCATCCTATTTTTTTGCTCTTTTTTTTCCTCTTAAATGTAAGATAGGGTATAAAAATGAGTAGGGAGCTGCACCAAGTAAGAAGAAACAAAGTATCCATATTACTTTTTTTCCACGATGGCATTTTCAAAATGCGTTTGTCTCGTCTGCCAGTTATCAGCGTGAACTCAGGTAATGGCAAAAATCTTTATATTGTGTTGTGCAACATTTGCGGTTATACATCAACATAAGTTGCAAGAATTCTCAATATATGTGTCAATAAATAGAATGGGGAGGTAATTTTCATTTAGCCATTTCAAAAGAAGCTCCCATGCTGAAAAAAGTGTGCTTTACATTCACGGAATAAGTTTTTTTTTTGCGGGTGAGGAGGCAGCCAGAAGCCCCAGCTTCACTCAACCCGGAAGTAATTCAAATACAAAATGGAGTTCGGCACAATAACATTCAAATAAAATAGAATTAATCATTTGATGACAATGCTCTGATCTTACCTTGACGATTGGCAGCTGTTTTTACCAATTTAACTCTTATTTCAAATAATTGTAATAGCAACTGAGTTTTTTTTTAAATATAACAAATCCCCATTTCGCCCATGTCATGGCTCCAGTTACACTTTTATTCATGTCTCTTGATTGAAAAGCAATTAAGTCTCGGATGTTGTAATCTATTCTAGGGGCATTCGCGGCCAAGTGAGTGACAACATGTTCTAATGAATGATCAAATGTCCCCACTTTAATTAAGACGGAATTTCCGTGTCAGTTCTAACCTTGTCCCCGCAAATGATGTGCACGTGATGGATTCTGTGAGACGAAGGGGGATCAATCGTGTCTGTTTTACATGACTAAATCAATGTGCACACAAGCGAGACGAATGGGAAAAAAATAGCCCTCACGCTGCCTCTGTTCGTTCAACATTAGCTTTTTATCATTAGCGTTTTGTATTATGACTGAAATTAAAATGTCGTAAAATATTCTAAATCAACAATAACAACCATCGCATAAAATGTAGTATTTTATTAATGAGCTTATTGTAAACAGCGCATGTCTGTGCACATCCACTAGATGGCAGGAGATGTTAACAAATTGCAACCAAAAAGAAAGACCCGCCCACAACTGGCAATGTTACTTATTATACAATCACCGATATTCATTGTTTTGTTTTGCTCCCTGCTCTTTTTATGATTTTTTTTTCTTCCAGTAATGTCACAGATATTCCGGCATCTGCTTATATTTTCCCCTCGTTTATTTTGGTTAGCAGTCTTGGAAGGTGCAGCCCGAACGTATTGATATTCAAATGAACACAAAAAAATATAACTAGGTGTCATAAATGGATCACAGTCGCCATTGTTACCGCTTTCTCGTTTAGCTCAACACGTACTTGGACATGGCCCAATTTCTGCCGCAGGAAAATCCAAGCAGAATTAGCTTCAATTGATGATGCATGTCCTATTGTGTTTTGCTTAAATTACTCTTTTTTTTTTTTTGTTGTTGTTGCCATTTGGACTTCCGCCAGACACCTCAATATGTGGTGTATTCAAAGCTTCATCATTGTGTGTGTATTTACACACGGGAAATTAAAAGCTAATAAAATAGAGAGCTTGCTTACATTGCTATTTCCCACTCAATCAAGGCCTAGTACTCTGTTTCTCTAAATACTTCATTGTTCCATTTATCAATAATAATAATAATAATAATAATAATAATACATTATATTTATAAGCGCCTTTCAAAACTCTCAAGGTCACTTTACAGTCACAGGACAAGTTTTTCTGTGGGTGAGCAGCGGCAGCCACACGCCCCAGCGTTCACTCAACCCGGAAGTAACTCAAATAGATAGAAAGCTAGCTAGCTGGCTAGCCAACAGATAGCTAATAACTAGATAGCTAGATAGCTAGCCAGCCAGATATATCGCTATATAGCTAATATATAGATAGCTAGATAGCTGGCCAGTATCAATAATAATAATAATAATAATAATAAAAAGCTCTCAAGGACACTTTACAGTCACAGACAAGCATAGGTACTATCATAAATAAAATACAATCACAAATAGAATACAACACATAAAATACAATTATAAATAGAAATAAACGAGAGAGCTACGCACTTTTAAAGGCTTTCTGATTGTGATTTGAGAATGTCCTATTGTCTTTCATGTCTGCTTCTTTGCACAAGCTCTGCCGCAAATTGAGCAGTTTTTTTCTGACTCAGTCATTTCCCTCAGCAGTTGCCTTCAACGTGACGTTTGAAGATGAGAAAAATGACGCCTTTCCTGAGATAACATATCTATTAATTTTTAAAAAAGCCATTGTTTTTACTTTGTGGAACAAGGGTGTACGGGATCCACAGGATGTAGGACGACAAAAAAAATATGTACAGTGATACCTCAGTTTTGGAACCCCTTGGCTTTCGAACTTTTCGGTTTAGGAATGTTACATTTATGAAAAATTTACCTTGGCGTACAAACTTTACCTTGGCATACAAACTTTTTTTCATACACGGCGCTGCCTCAATGAGTGATGTGTCGTTCACGAACGAGCCCGTTCTTCTAACAACAAAATGGCAGCCGATTGTTTTTGTCCTCTATTCCCCGCCCCCAGTCTCCGGTTAAAGCCACGTGATTGGACAAGAACGCAGCAGTGGTTTAAACATTAAAGAGACAGGCAGACAACAGTGAAAGAGTTTCAACTTTGATAGTTCAAAGGCAGTGTAGAGTGTAGACTGCAAGGTTAAAATATCCCATCAATCAGGCTCCACAAACAACCCGCACAAGCCATCTGTACACTTGATGTCAAAAGCTATCAACCCAGCTAAACAGAACACAATTGATGAGGAACTAAGTAAAATTATCGCAAAGAAATCACCTACAAGGGATCATTCCTCAAGATGGTGAAAGAAGAAGGCCACGTTCCTCATCAAGTGTTTAATGCTGAGGAAACCGGCCACTCCATTCCATCAAGCCATCGACCATCACAAAGGATGACAGGATGAACTTAGTACAAATAACAACTACGACCATCACAAAGGTAAATAAAATGACTTTATTATACTGTACATTTTATTTCTTTAATTACAATACCATAGCACATTTATAATACCTATTATATATATTACAATAGGTATTATAATATAGTAGAGTATAATAAATATTATACATAAAATAAGGTATTTTGTGTAGTTTTAAGGCTTAGAAAGTAGAAAATTCTGTTTTATGGGGATCTGGGAACGGATTATTCTCATTTTAATGGTTTCCTATGGGAAATTAATTTTTGGGATACACACTTTTCGCCTTACACACTCTGTCTGGGACCCAGTTAAGTTTGTAAGCCAAGGTATCACTGTATAATAGATCAATTCCTGCGTGTATTCGATGTCCCTCTTAATTCACCATCACCATTCCCCGTCATTCATCACCATTAGGGAATTGAGGCTAAATGTAGTGTGTGAGGGGTTAATTAGCCACAACAGAGGAGGTCAAAGGTGTACGTGTCGCCCACATTTTGATCATGAGCAGGCTGGACCTTTTGGAAAATGGGGGGCTGAATTAAAGAAGGACCCTCCAGAGATGATTTATCCGTCGGCTGTGATACGCAGACAAATTGTGGTGATAGGTGAAGGCCGTTGGTGTGGAGGCCAGTCGGAGAGATGAATGGCTTGTGTGTGTGTGTGTGTGTGTGTGTGTGTGTGTGTGTGTGTGTGTGTGTGTGTGTGTGTGTGTGTGTGTGTGTGTGTGTGTGTGTGTGTGTGTGTGTGTGTGCGCGCCTAAATAGGATGCCAAGCCATCTTCACTTATCATGGAGCGAATTTACCGCTCTCTGAAATCGTGTGTTGACAAGCAGCGGTGACCTGACTTGCATTCCTTATTTTGTCCGTGCTTCTGTCTTACACCTTATCCATCCAGCTCCCCTCTTTTATACGCTCCATCCAGCTGGCCTTCCACCCGAAGCTACCTCCTCCTCCTCCTCCATCTTCAGTGCCCTCAGCAATAGCCTCTCAGCTCGCCATATTACACTGCCGGTGATAAGAACGCAAGAAAGGCCCAAGTGACAGGAACCCCCAAATTAATTTAGCGGCAATGATGCCATTGGCGGGCTGATAGAACAGTCTTCGGACGCTATCGAGGGACGGCTTCTCGGCTCCTCCGGGTGGAGCGAGGCTATCTTTGTAATTATAGGGCGGAACCTTGAGCTCGCCGCTGTCTCTTTCTGCCCTTCCCTTGGTCTCTTCCTTCCCTTCACGATAACTACAGAAGAAAAAAAACTACAGAGATAAATTCAAGTGACACATAGTCGGGGATAAAGAAGTAAGCCATCTATGAGAAGTTTTCCTCCATTTTGAGGTTCAATTTGGATCGTTCGTACAACAGACTTCTGAGGCGACATAGACTTAGTTATGCTGATGAGGTGATACCAGAGCAAATGGGGCAATCAAGCCAGAGGTAGACTCCATACTCGGGCGGGACAATAGAAGTACTAAGTGTAGCCGCAGGGAGTAGTCCTCTCTTCCCCCCCCCAACCTGAGATCAGGGATCAATCATCATACATAAGGCTGAAACTACCAGCAAAAGATTTTAGTTCGCTGACGAAGCTTCTTGGATAAGAAGCGAAACGTCCGACACCTTCAAATTTGTACAGATGACGGTTGAAGAAACCTTCTCATGGATGGACCACTCGTGTACGACTGAGAGCTTACGCAGGCATATCACAATCATAACATGATTTCGTTGAAATGTTCTTGAAAAGAAATGACAACAACAGAACAGCTGATGAACTTTTTTTTTCCCCCACTGGTCAATCAAGCGTTGTGGGCTTGCTGGGCCTTTGCTGGTCCGTCTCCCGCTGCTTGTATTTCAACAGCCATTGCACGATTTGCCACAGCTCTTCGCTGTAATAGGCTTACCGTGCCATCAGATCCAAGTGGATTAAGGGAATCACTTTTCCAGGCTGCGTGTTCTGCCAACAGTTGATGATGAACAGACTTGCTGGCCAATGCCGCCGCTGTGACAGTCCCGGCAAAATGAAGAAGTAATGCAGGAGGTCTGGATCCAAACTGGCACTCGGCTTGCTCCCACACAGTCTGGAGCAACGATCAGCCTTCTCGCTTTGGCAAAACTTCGCACAGAAACCTTGTTTTGAAAAAAATGCCAGAGTTCTATTTTTTTGTTGTTGCACATGGCCAGACCTGATCGGATTACTCCGGGAGAGGGAAAATTCTCTACCGTGATACCTTGGCTTACGCACTTTAATTGGTTCCCAGACAGAGCGTGTAAGGTGAAAAGTGTGTATACCAAAAAATAATTTCCCATTAGGAAACCGTTAAAATGAGAATAATCCGTTCCCAGGTCCCCATAAAACATCATTTTCTACTTTCTAATTTTCTAAACTTTAAAACTACGCAAAATATACCTTATTTTATGTATAATAAATGGGCTATGGTATTATAATTAAATAAATAAACTGTACTGCATAATAAAGTCGTTTTATTTACCTTTGATGGAATGGAGTGGCCGCTTTCATCAGCATGAAACACTTCAGAATCAGAATCAGAATGCCTTTATTCGTCCCGCAATGGGGAAATTTGCAGTCCACAGCAGCAATTGAAGAGGGATGGGGATGGGGACTTGATGAGGAACGTAGCCTTCTTCTTTCACCATCTTGAGGATTGATCCCTTGTAGGTGCTTTCTCTGCCATAATTTTACCTAGTTCCTCATCAATTGTGTTCTGTTTCGCTGGGTTGATAGCTTTTTGCATCAAGTGTACAGATGGCTTGTGCAGGTTATTTTTGGGGCCTGATTGATGGGGTATTTTAACCTTGCAGTCTACACTCTGCTTTTGAACTATCAAAGTTGAAACTCTCTCACTGTCGTCTGCCTGTTTCTTTTATGTTTAAACCACTTCCCCTCACTGCTGCGTTCTTGACCAATCACGTGGCTTTAACCGACGACTGGGGGCGGGGAATAGAGGACCAAAACAAGCCGGCTGCCATTTTCTTTTAGGAGAACGGGCTCGTTCGTGAACGACACATCACTCATTGAGGCAGCTCCGTGTGTATCCCGAAAAAAGTTCGTATGCCAAGTAAAATTGTCATAAATGTAACGTTTGTAAACCGCAAAGTTGGTAAGGCAAGGGGTTCGTAAACCGAGGTATCACTGTATTTTGTGGGCCGATTGCATCATATCGCTTGTTAACAGGATGTACAGTGCGACTATTCATCGCTTGTCAGTCAAATTGAGGTGACATGCCGATGAGACCTACAAAAATAGCCCGCCATGTTTGTGCTGGAAGAGCTGATAGAAATATTACCATCACATGGGATCTCGTCTCCTTCCAAAAGCCCAAATGGATCGGTTCTCATAGTTCTCCGTGGCGGTGATTTGTGAGCTGTGAAATGGGTTGTTTGTCTGAGCCAGCATTTGGGGGGCAGCTGCAACTTGTTCCACAGTTGTGATGGCGCTCCAGCGATCCGACACACACGAAACGCGTTGAGTTCTCGGCTACACATTGCCGTTGAGTTCTGGCTTCCCAGCTGGAGCTGCTGGCGATGGTTAATGCGTGAGGCATGTTGCTGATGAGTTAACACCTTCTTATACTCAGTTCGGTTGGGGGTGGGGGTACTTCTAAGAAGCTTGCTTTGTGTGGCTCTCATGTTCTTTAGGCAGTGGCGGGTGGTGCATGTCACTCTTGGGCCTTCAGTAGTGCTATGTCTGAATCACTCCACAGTTGCGAGGGTGGTGTGATATTACTTCACGTCCACTCTAGGGTGTTGTTGGCCAGGAACTTGTAACTTGAAGAAACATAAGAAATAATGAACGTGTATAAAATTGGCATGTTATTAGCTATTTTGCTAGCTGTCCAATCTTAATGATGTCCATCTATTCTTGAGAAGTCCGTCTTGAAAATGGCTTTAACAGTATATCTGCAACCAAATCATTTTCCATATCAGCCTTTTGGATTTTATTGACTCTTTTCAGTATTTATTCCTTCATCCCTTCTGTTTTATGTGTTGTCGCTTGGAAATGAAATGGATTTATGCCCTAAAATTGGCTTCCAACCAATTCAGCAGTGGCGGGCCGTGAATTTCATCGCGAGGCCTTCAATAGTGCTAAGTCTGAATCAATCCGGACTGAAAAAGTGCGGTGTGATTTACTACAAGCTCACGAGGGGGTACCATGAGCCGAGAAATAACTGACCGTCCTTTCTTAATGATTCCATTTTTTTCTTGAAAAGTCCATCTTGAAAATGGCTTTATCAGTATGTCTGCAACCAAATCCATTTCTTCTTCAGCCATTTTGGGTTGACAAAACCGCTATTAAAACAATACAATATATTTGCCTATGCAGCTCGCTAGCGATGCTGTGTGCTAGCTCTAGCCAGTATGACTCGCCAATCATAATTTGCGAAAACTCTGACGTTGACCAGCGCCTTCCAGCAGGCCTTGGGTTGCCAACTCAAACTCTGTTGGTTAAAGCCAGAGCTTCATCGACATTGATTTTTCTGCTAGGTAGATTTCTGACCCTGGTAACAAATGACAGCTGACGTGATTGGTTAAATGCTTAAATACGAAAAACACACGTCTAGAAGCAGCGCAACAGTGTAATAAGACTACTGAAAGACAATTTATGAATCATTTAATAAAAATTCCTGAAGAAAATATAATTCACATTAGTCTGCGATTCCGATATTTTTAGGCCAGCAGAGAAGGCCTTGCAGGCCTTGAGGGTATTACCACTGACTTTAGGTAGTCTGACGGGAAGTTTGTCAACTCACCATTTGGAATACGTCTGTGTAAGCTCTCAGTCGTACAGGAGTGGTCCATCGATGAAAAGGTTTCTTCAGCCGTCATCTGGACTTCTTTGAATGTGTCAGACGTTTTCCTTCTTATCCAAGAGGCTTCATCAGCTAACTAAAATGTTTTGCTGGTAGTATCGGCCATATATATATATATATATATATATATATATATATATATATATATATATATATATATATATATATATATATATATATCCCTACTGTCTAGACGTGGCGGTGCCGGACACTGCTATGATAGGTCCCTGCTCTCAGGTTGGGGGGAGCAGAGGACTACTCCCTGCGGCTCCACTGATTGTTCCTATTATCCTGACTAACGACTGGCCGGATTGCCCCACTTCCTCCGGTATCACCTCATCAGCATTACTAATCCTATGTACAGATGACGGCTGAAGAAACCTTTTCATCGATCAACCTTTGGAATGCTCTGCGAGCCCTGTTGCAAAAGGATGAAAACGATAAGACCACTCTGATGCTTAGTCCGTCGGTTGTTTTTTTCCATCTGCGGTGAGCTAACCTCAAGCTTCCATGCGCTGACACTGAGAGAGTTACGGCACGAAGAAGAATGGCTTGAGGTTTGGCCGCCATGCAAACACGACTTAGCGACTGTTGCAAGGAGGATATCGGCGACGGATTGCACTCATGTATGGTGGCTGCTTCTCACACAGCGCCACAAGTGGACTGTAAATCCCAAAGTGAAAACTCCATTAGAACAAGTCAGTCATGCGTTCGTGTGCTCCGGGGATTGACGACTTGCTAAATCGGCTTTTACGTATTTATTTTTTCCCCCTAAGCATCACCGAGGAAAACAATGTGGGTTGTGCCCGGGTACTGAGCACCGTTCCCTTGTGCGTCACAAGGTGTGCTCATCTTGAACGAGTCCCACAAAGGCCGTGAGAGATGTTTCCCTCTCTACAAGTCTCTACAGAGGGCTCCCCTACTTACGAACATTCGAGTTAAGAATACCGGTACATACATTTTTGTACAGTGATACCTTGGCTTACCAACTTAATTGGTTCCCAGACAGAGTGTGTAAGGCGAAAAGTGTGTATCCCAAAAATTAATTTCCCATCGGAAATCATTAAAATAAGAATAACCCGTTCCCAGGTCAACATAGTTTTCTACTTTCTAAGCCTTAAAACTGCTCAAACTATACCTTATTTTATTTATAATAAATGTGCTATGGTATTATAATCACATAAATAAACTGTACTGTATAATAAAGTCATTTTATTTACCTTTGTAATGGTCGTTGATGGCTTGATGGAATGGAGTGGCCGCTTTCCTCAGCATGAAACACTTGATGAGGAACGTAACCTTCTTCGTTTACCATCTTGAGGAATGCTCCCTTGTAGGTGATTTCTCTGCCATAATTTTACCTAGTTCCTCATCAATTCCTCTGTTTACGAACCCCTTGGTTTGTAAACCAAGGTATCACTGTAGTAACATATGTTAGTATTCTCTTCAGTTGTACATGGACATATCTTTATAGACTATATAATTGTTCAAATGTTTTTTTTTTTTCATTAGAGACCAATACAGGTTACTTATACAAGCCTTAAAAATACTTATATAAGCCTTAAACATAGTGATACCTTGGCTTACGAACTTAATTGGTTCCCAGAAAGTGTGTGTAAGGTGAAAAGTTTGTCTTCCAAACATTTATTTCCCATAGAAACCATTAAAATGAGAATAATCCGTTCCCAAGTCCCCATAAAACATAATTTTCTAGGAAATAGGCCTTAAAAACTGCACAAAATATACCTCATTTTATGTATAATAAATATGCTATTGTATTTTAATTAAAGAAATAAACTGCACTGCATAATACAGTCGTTTTGTTTACCTTTGTGATGGTAGTTGTCAATTGATGACGAACTTATATTTGGAAAACTTTTGTCATTCGTTGAATGTGCGTCTTATAGTTCGGTGCGCCTTATATACGGCAAAAGTTTGAAAATACACCATTCATTGGGGGGGTGCCTTATACGCCGGTGCGCCTTATAATAAGAATCACAATACATTTCAATTCTAAGCACCTTTCAAAACTCTCAAGGTCACTTTACAGTCGCACGGGAAATTACGGTAAATATGGTTTGCAAATATGCACACAAATGATAATTATTTATGACAAAGCGTTTGTGTATGTGCTTTAGAATGATGGGATGGGCTCCATCTGCTTCCGGGGGTCTATAAAATCGGTGAACTGTGTGTGTGTGTGTGTGTGTGTGTGTGTGTGTGTGTGTGTGTGTGTGTGTGTGTGTGTGTGTGTGTGTGTGTGTGTGTGTGTGTGTGTGTGTGTGTGTGTGTGTGTGTGTGTGTGTGTGTGTGTGCGTGCGTGCGTGCGTGCGTGTGCGTGTGCGTGTGCGTGTGCGCGCGCGCGCGCGCGCGCGCGTGCGTGCGTGCGTGCGTGCGTGCGTGTGCGTGTGCGTGTGCGTGTGCGCGCGCGCGCGCGCGCGCGCGCGCGCGTGCGTGTGTGTGTGTGTGTGTGTGTGTGTGTGTGTGTGTGTGTGTGCGCGCGCGTGCCTGTGTGTGTTGGCCAGTAAAAACTGACTGAGGCAAAGCAGGTGCGAGACACTTGTCTAAGGAATGTGGAGGGCCAGACCTCAGACCTCCCAGCAGGCCAGAGCTTCCTCCATGATGCATGTGTGTGTGTGTGTATTATGTATAGAAGATGCATGGGTGGCGGTCACCACCTGCTCTCAGCCTAATTTCAGTGTGGTCAAGGCCAGGCACCCGTCACAATGCTGCTTAATACTGGTGTACAATGAGTGCTTACGTGCGCAGAAATGTAAAATACTGACACCATATTTGTTTCCAGTAGTGGCGGACCGTCAAGGCCTGCGAAGCCTTCTCTGCTGCCTTAAAAATATCTGAATCACGGACTGATGTTAATTATATTTTGTCCATGAATTCTTCTGAAATTGGATTGGATTTGCCTTTATTCGTCTCGCAGCGGAGTGGAAATAATTCCAAATAAGCTGCCATCGCCATCCACGATGACGCTATCTGTTAGCTCTCTCTCTGTCCAGCTAGCTAGCTATCGATTAGTTAGCTGGCTGGTTAGCTGGGTATCTATTAACTATCAATTGGCTAGCTAGCTAGCTGGCTATCTCTTGGCTATCTAATAGCTAGCTAACACAATTGATGAGGAACTAGATAAAATTATCGCAGAGAAAGCACCTACAAGGGATCTTTCCTCAAGATGGTGGAAGAAGAAGCCTACGTTCCTCATCAAGTGTTTCATGCTGATGAAACCGGCCACTCCGTTCCATCAAGCCATCAACGACCATCACAAAGGTCAATAAAACCACTTTATTATACTGTACAGTTTATGTCTTTAATTATAATACCAATACACATTTATTATACATAAAATAAGGTATATTTTGAGCGGTTTTAAGGCTTAGAAAATTAGAAAGTAGAAAACTATGTTGAGCTGGGAACGGGTTATTCTTATTTTAATGATCTTTTTTAACACACAAAAATGAATTAAACGAATAAATGGAAAAATGAATAAAAAAATTAATGAACCAGTAATAAATAAAATAATTTAATGATCATAAGGCAGTTACAGACGACTGAAAAAACCACAGGAAAACGAATTATTTTAATAAAGTTTCAAATGTCTGTATTTACAGTTCTTTAATCTTTAACTTTCTTAACATAACGAAAATATTGAACATTAACTGTCCTAAACATTGCTTATCTTGCCTACGTGTTCAGCTCCACACACAAGTTTCATTCATATCAATCATGCGGGCCGCACTAACATTAATTTTTCATATCAAGGCGGGCCGCAAAATATTGTTTCGGGGGCCGCATTTGGCCCGCGGGCCGCGGGTTTGAGACCACTGTTTTAATGGTTTCCTATGGGAAATTAATGTTTGGGATACACACTTTTCGCCTTACACACTCTGTCTGGGAACCAATGAAGTTCGTAAGCCAAGGTATCACTGTATTCTCTTTCAGGAGCTTTGTCGCCACTGAAAGAGGGTGAGAGGTTAGTGCGGTCCATTTATTTAGCTAGCTCTCTTCTCAATTCTCCTCCTACTTCTTCTTTCCTCTCTCATTTTTCCAAGTGTCAGGATGAGTGATGGCGACCAGCCGAAACGAGTGTCCGGCATTATCACTCCAAACAAATGGCTTCGGCCTACTCAGGCTCGGCCTTGGAGCGGACACAAATCAATATTTCACCATTTTAAAATGTATCAAAAGAGGATTTCTGAGCACGTATTCTCTTTCCAGCCAGCGCCGACCTCCCCGCTACCTTCTCCAACTCTCTCTGGCTTTTCTCCTGCCGTGCAACAAACAGCCAATCAGACACTTTTGTCGTTACAAGTAGTAATCAATAAGCCAGCACCTTCACAGATCTTAACCACGCTCGCTTCGGAGCGCTGATGGATGGCGAGGAAGGCCACCATTCATTTTTTGTCAGGCCATTACGCCGGCAAATTCTGTCCACTTGATCCTGCGAGCCATCATTTTTCACACTTCATAAGAGGCAGAAATGGGTTGCTGTGCTAGTAAGGGAGGTAGCAGGAAGGGGGACGTTACAGAGGGAGGGTTGCCACAAAACGAGAAAGAAGGATGAATCATCAGGGATGCATCTGGGCGGCGCCATTGACGCATTTTGATAGCCACTGGCGCAACTTTGGAACTCCGCTGCGCCCGCACCGAAAGCTAGGCTACTACGATTAGCGCATATTGCTACGTGATCCGCGCCGCATATGACATACTTCTGTTAAAATGGCGACAGAAACAAATTTAGTTTAACAATAATTGAAAACTGTTCGTTTTCCTTCAGAGGTTTTAACTTTTGTCGTGATCCGCCGGAAACTGCCGAACATCCCGCCCCCAACTTACGAACATTCGAGTCATGAACAACGGTACATACGAACATTTTTGTTGTCACATATGTAGTATTTTCTCCTGTTGTACAAGTACATATAATAATAATAATAATAATATATTTCATTTCTAAGCGCCTTTGAAAACTCTCAAGGTCACTTTACAGTCGCAGGATCAGTTTTTCTGCGGGTGCGCAGCGGCAGCCACATGCGCCAGCGTTCACTCAACCCAGAAGTTACTCAAATAGAAAGATAGCTGGCTCTATCAGTTAGCTAATAGACAGTTAGCAAACTAGCGAGAGCCATATATATAACATATAGCTAGCGAGCTAGCCAGATAGCAAGTGGATCGCAAATAGATAGCCAGCTCAGTAGCTAGCTAACATATAGCAAATAGATAGCTAGGGGGTAGCCAGCTGATCCCTTGTAGGTGCTTTCTCTGCGATAATTTTACCGAGTTCCTCATCAATTGTGTTCTGTTTAGCTGGGTTGATAGCTTTTTGCATCAACTGTACAGATGGCTTGTGCGCGTTATTTGTGGAGCCTGATTGATGGCATATTTTAACCTTGCAGTCTACACTGCCTTTGAACGATCAAAGTTGAAACAAGCCCAAATTTCACTGTTTTCTATCCATCTTCTCACTTTCTCTCTGTCGTCTTTCTGTCTCTTTAATGTTTAAAACCCCCTCCCCTCACTGCTGCGTTCTTGACCAATCACGTGGCTTTACCCGAAGACTGGGGGTGGGGAATAGATGACAAAAACAGTTGGCTGCCATTTTCTTGTTAGGAGAAGGGGCTCGTTCGCGAACGACAATCACTCATTGTGGCAGCTCCGTGTGTATCCTGAAAAATAGTTCGTATGCCAAGGTTAAATTTTCATAAATTTAACGTTCGTAAACCAAAATGTTCGTAAGCCAAAAGGTTTGTAAACCGAGGGATCATTGTATTAGGAAAAATAGATTTTAGTCAAATGTTTTTGTTATTTGAAGTTCAGAAATAATGCTCCAATGCATGTATTTTGGTTTATTTCAATCAATTTTGTATACTTCGGCAATATAGTTAAATGGGGCCCCATCCATTTTAGAATTTAGCCCCCTTTTCAGACGCAAGGGGGACAACTGGCCCCTTTTTTAAAATTTCCCTGAATCATGAGAGAAAAGCGAAACGGAGCAAAGGCATTGCTGGCAGTGTATAAGAGGAAAGAAAGAATGCAAGGGGGAGAGAGACGAAGCCTTTTTGCTTCCTCGCCACCATCTTGGTGTGTTTAACATTTCACGTTGAACACAAATTCCCTTCAGTCATTGAAAACAGAAAGTCAAAAGACAAGACGCGATTGTGGGGCAATGCATGGATGTGTGCAACCGAGTCAGTCAGGGGAGAAATTGATTTTTTTTTCCTCCCCCCTTTTCTTACCGAGCGCATCGTATCCCCATAAAACACACCAGAGCAAAGGGACCATGAACAAGTCCAACATATTGTGTTCACAACAACAAACTGCTAAATTAGTTGAGCTACAGAGCTTCTGCTCAGTCAAATGCAGTGATACCCTGGCTTACGAACTTAATTGGTTCCCAAACAGTGTGTAAGGCGAAAAGTGTGTATCCCAAAAATGTATTTCCCATAGGAAACCATTCAAATGAGAATAATCCGTTCCCAGGTCCCCATAAAACATAATTTTCTACTTTCTAATTTTCTAGAAACTACACAAAATATACCTTATTTTATGCGTAATAAATGTGCTATGGTATTATAATGAAAGAAAAACTGTACTGTATAATAAAGTCGTTTTATTTACCTTTGTGATGGCTTGATGGAATGGGGTGGCCGGTTTCATCAGCATTAAACACTTGATGTGGAACGTAGCCTTCTTCTTTCACCATCTTGAGGAATGATCCCTTTCTCTTTCTCTGCCATAATTTTACCTAGTTCCTCATCAATTCCTTGGTTTACGAACCAAGGGGTTTGTAAACCGAGGTAGTAACATCTGTTCGTATTCTCTTCAGTTGTACATGGACATATCTTTATAGACTATATGTTTATTTTTCATGACAGACCAATACAGGTTACTTATATATGATGTGGAACGTAGCCTTCTTCTTTCACCATCTTGAGGAAAGATCCCTTGTAGGAGCTTTCTCTGCCATAATTGTACCTAGTTCCTCACCAATTGTGTTCTGTTTTGCTGGGTTGATAGCTTTTTGCATCAAGTGTACAGATGGCTTGTGCGGGTTATTTGTGGACCCTATTTGATGGGATATTTTAACCTTGCAGTTTACACTCTGCCTTTGAACTATCAAAGTTGAAACGAGTCAAAATGTCACTGTTTTCTATCCATTTTCTCCGTCTCTCTGTCATCTGCCTGTCTCTTTAATGTTTAAACCACCTCCCCTCACTGCTGCGTTCTTGACCAATCACGTGGCTTTAACCGAAGACTGGGGTGGGGAATAAAGGACAAAAACAATCGGCTGCCATTTTGTTGTCAGGAGAACTGGCTCGTTCGGGAACGACACATCACTCATTGTGTCAGCTCCGTGTGTATCCTGAAAAAAGTTTGTATGCCAAGTTAAAGTTTTCATAAATGTAACGTTCGTAAACCGAAAAGTTCGTAAGGCAAGGGCTTCGTAAACCGAGGTATCACTGTACTTTGTGTCTAATAGGGCGGCTGGAGGAAATTGTCATTAGCATCAATGCTCTCTTTCCGTCCTCATGGGTTCTTCGGCCTTTCTTTCCTTTGCTTTCGTCGCCTCGACTCGGCTGCCAACGGCACCGCGGTGCTCTTGTTGAATCCGTCTTGCCTTGGAAAACAAGTGACAGCTGCTGTGCGTGTGTGTGTGTGTGTGTGTCCCCTTCGTCGTGGTCGAGGCCCATATGTTAATCCTCACCTGCTGATCGGCGAGGATTATGAACTACAAACCCTGATTAAAACCGGATTTGTTTACCCTCCCGCTTGCATGCCGCGACAAACAATCACAGTCTGACGTGTCCGATCACCTTCTCCTCAAATGACCACATTTCTCAAAGTGCCATTTTTACATCACCTTTTGATCCGATTGGATTTCCCGTCATTAGCGAGACATTTTAAAGTTCCGTGGTCATGATAGCACAACACCTCAGTGAAGAGGAATGTGGGAGGAAATTGAAGTGCAGTGATGCCTTGGCTTACGAACTTAATTGGAACCCAGACGGAGTGTAAGGCCAAAAGTGTGTATCCCAAAAAATAATCTCCCATAGGAAACCATTAAAATTAGAATAATCCGTTCCCAGGTCCCCATAAAACATCATTTTCTACTTAATTTTTTGAAGTAGTCACTCGTAAGAAATATTGAGCTAAGTCTGTTCTTTGTATTTTCTGTAAAACCATCAAATATCAAAATAGCACAGGATTGATTGTGCAGTAAATCAAGAAAATTGAAAATATTTGATTATTGTATGGATAAATTGTTTGACTTGAATTAAAATTGTTGATGTACAGTGATACCTTGGTTTATGAACTTAATTGGTTCCCACACCGAGTGTGTAAGGCGAATAGTGTGTATCCCAAAAATTAATTTCCCAAAGGAAACCATTCAAATGAGAATAATCCGTTCCTAGGTCCCCATAAAACATCATTTTCTACTTTCTAAATTTTAAAACTACACAAAATATACCTTATTTTATGTATAATAAATGTGCTATGGTATTATAATTAAATAAATACACTGTACAGTATAATAAAGTTGTTGTATTTACATTTGTGATTTCTTCTGAATGTCCCATAATGGTTAATTATTTGCAGATTGCTGCAGAATAATACACAGTGCAAATTGCAACAGAAACTCCCTATTTGTCTTTCTTGTTGTTATAATGACTTTAGTTGAGAGTTTTGAAAGGTGCTTCGAAATGAAATGTATTATTATTTATTACGCTGCATGTTTTTGGTGCTGACACAGCTTGAGAGTTCCAAGCCTTCGATCTCACTCACTTCTGTCTCTCTCGACTGCATCGACGTGGCCACATTTCGCCAGTAGGGGGCGCAGAACTACTGTTATATTGGCCCAAACAGGCCAAACACAAAACAGTCAAAGGCCTCAAGCTCCAGCCGGCAGGCTTTTAAATTTTTATTTAGATCGTAGTTCAAAGTTCAAGTTATGCTTTTTATTTTTGATAAAAAAAATCACGCATGAATATATACACCAATTATTTTCAGGTTATATTTATGTAGGAGGATAATAATAAATAATAATTAAGCCATTTACGCCGAGCGTGTTCATATGAACAGAGATAAAATCATTTTCAAATGCATTCATGTCGTTTCTTGCCGCATTAATTATTGTTAATTCTATATAATTATATTATTATTAATTATAAAGTGACCTTGAGTCACCCACAGAAAAACTTATCCTGTGACTGTAAAGTGACCTTGAGAGTTTTGAAAGGCGCTTATAAATCAAATGTATTATTATTATTATTATTATCATCATCATCATTTGCTAGCTACTTGCTATCTATTAGCTATTAGCTATCTAATAGCTATTAGCTATATCTAGATTAAAAAGAAATGAATTATTCTGTATTTATATGAACATTGGTGGCGTAAATGGGTTAATAAGTAATTTATTCAACATTTCCTTAACTTTTATGTATTTTGAGATGCAATGGACTATACCTGATCAATATATTTTATAACTGCTTCAGAAATGTGATCAATCTTCACCGTTCTCCGAATGAGCCCGTGTTCCAAATGACACCACTGCGCTACATTTGCAGCATGTAAGGTCCGTTTTGATAAATGAGAAATCAGTTGCAGGTTAAGTAGCTGCGAGGCGGAGACAAAAGCCAATTTCCTATCCGCTTGTTGCCTTTTGTGTCAAAACACATTGGAGGATTGAACCTGTCAATCAGGATTGGGAGACTTGTTGCCACAGTGCCGCAGGGCAATCAAAGACCAGCTCAGGTTTTAGCGCATCGGAGGAAAAAAAAAATGCAATACAGTGATACCTTGGCTTACGAATTTAATTGGTTCCCAGACAGAGTGTGTAAGGTGAAAAGTGTGTATCCCAAAAATGAATTTCCCATAGGAAACCATTAAAATGAGAATAATCCGTTCCCAGGTCCCCATAAAACATCATTTTCTACTTTCTAATTTTCTAAACCTTAAAACCACACAATATATATATTATATATAGTTTTGTTAAACTTTAAGTCATTTTTATTGGTGTTTTTCATTTGACTAAATATATCAGCCTGCGTGTTTTGGGTATTTTAGATGCTATAAAATGTTTTTCTGATGTCAGTTAGGAAACAAAGAAATGGTATCGGTTGTCATTTAACATTACTGCTAATATTTAACGGCGAAAAAGGAATCGAAAATATCTCAAAATTATGTATAACTATTGTTGCGTTTCCCGTCCAAACTTTCTTGTACGCCGTACACATCTAAAAATGTGCAAAAATCGTACAGAATGCAGCAAAATACGGCAGGTTGACAGGTACAGTGATACCTTGGCTTACGAACTTAATTGGTTCCCAGACATTGAGTCAGGTGAAAAGTGTGTATCCCAAAAATTAATTTCCCATAAGAAACCATTAAAATGAGAATAATCCGTTCCCAGGTCCCCATAAAACATAATTTTCTACTAAATAAGCCTTACAACTGCACATAATATACCTTATTTTATGTGCAATAAATGTGCTATGCTATTGTAATTAAATAAATAAACCGTACTGTTTTATTTACCATTGTGATGGTCGTTGATGGAGAACAAAAACAGTCAGCTGCCATTTTCTTCTTAGGAGAACGGCCTCGTTCGCCAACGACACTTCACTCAGTGTGGCAGCTCCGTGTGTATCCCGAAAAAAAAAGTCCGTATGCCAAGATAAAATTTTCATAAATGTAAAGTTCGTATGCCGAAAAGTTCGTAAGCCAAGGGGTTCGTAAACCGAGATATCACTGTACATGAAACACTATCATAAAAAACAAACTTAGAATTCACTGAATGTCATGTTTGACATAATGTAGTGCACGAATAAGCGTTGGGACTGTCACTTTCATCTTGATTGTGAAGGTGTTGAGGATGGACTTTTGAATGTTATAGTTTAGGTCTCTTTAAAAACACAAGAGTAGCAAAGGGGCTTTCAAAGGATGCAAAAAAAAAGAAGCAAGTGGGAATTGGATGCACAGATTGCGAAAACCTCCCCTCGACCGGCCAAGCGTCACAAGCATCAAAGTGAAGACATTGTTTGGGAGGAACAATGGCTGCCGTCACAGTCGAGGAGTTTGTGTTTCGTTGTATGTTTGCACTCGCGGAATCCCCCCAGCGAAAGTGAAATCACTGGATTATCAAAGCAGCAGATGCACATCACACAGAACAATATCATTGGCGGCTCTCAGAGGGGACTCTTCAGAGGCTCGGCTCCCGCAGATAGAACTTTGAACAAAGACAAAACACGGCAAACTCGCCATTCGCTTCATTTATTTACTCGGTGACTTTTTAAGCGCTTCGTCGGGATAAGATTTTGATTGTCATTATTTGGTAGATCTACGAATTTGGTGAGAAGATGTGATTAAAAATGTGTGGCGGACCGTCATGGTCTCCAAAGTCTTCTCTGCAGGCCTAAAAATATCTGAATCAAAGACTGATGTTAATCATATTTTGTCCATGAATTCTTATTAGATATTTTCAAATTGTCTTTCAGCTTCCTTTTATTACTTTTCCCCTGTTGCGCTGCTTCAAGATGTGTGTTTTCGTATTTAAAGGACAACCGACATCATTTTTTGGTTGCCTAACTGACATGAGAATTTTTTATTTTTATTTTTATTTTTTTCATTTTATAGCATCTAAATACGCAAAATATGCCGTCTGATATTTTTAGTCAACTGTAAAACAACAATAAAATTGACTTAAAGTGTCCCAAAACTGCTTCAAAATGACCTCGGAGATGGAGAGTTTCAGAAGGTCCCGCCCCCTTGTTGGTGACGTCACGCCAGGACGTTTTGCCTTGCTCTAGAATCAAAACAATTGCTTCAGATTGGGAGAAGATGCTTTCTTGTTACTCATCCAGTTATGAATATGATTCAAATAGTTCCGAAGAGGAAAGCATAAATGTTTGCCATCGATTAAAGAAGTCCTCCCATATCAATTGAAGCCGTCTGGACTCCGTTGTAGCGTCCCAGAAAATGCACAAGATGGCGCCCAAGCTTCGTTGGAAATGGGCTGATTTGTCTGCTGGGAATTTGTGTCAACTAATATCAAAGAGTAGTCTTGGTGCAACACACAACGATTCACCATCGCGTTATTGATGTGTTTTCCTTCTAATTTCGCCATCAACACGGTGTACATCTTTGTGGCGATTCAACAAAAAGTGACCATGACATTTTCAATATGTCAGCCACATGTTAGCATGCTGCTTCTTTTGTCAACCCCCCCCTCAAATTAAGACTCCAATGGTTGGTTTTGTGCGTGCGCTTCTGTACTCGCAGCGACTCCTGATAGAAGTGGTGCTGTGGTGGGTGCCAACAAGGCAAGATAAATGACGTGCAGAATAGTTTTCCATCTCGTGCTGATGGGGTGTCCCCCCCCCCCCCCCCCGCCTTAAATATACAGTGTGTATTCCCCTGCAGAGTCGAGCCACTGTGGGAGTGTTTGCTGATGACCCGTTTATCATTTCAGCCTGTAATGAGCCTTGATTTATTTCCATTTCATGTGAGACCACTTGGGCCCACAAACTATAGCAATCGCTTTTCAAGATGTTCAAAATCATACCTCAAAATGAATCGAGAATGCTCATTTTATTTCCATGCACAGTGATACCTCGGTTTACGAACCCCTTGGCTTACAAACTTTTCGGTTTACCAACGTTACATTTATGACAATTTTTACCTTACGGACTATTTTTCGCGATACACACGGAGCGCCACAATGAGTGATGTGTCGTTGGCGAACGAGCCCGTTCAAGAAAATGGCAGCCGACTCAGTTTTTGTCCTCTATTCCCCGCCTCTAGTCTTCAGTTAAAGCCACGTGATTGGTCAAGAACGCAGGAGTGAGGGGAGGTGGTTTAAACATTAAAGAGACAGGCAGACGACGGAGAGAGGGTGACAAAATGGATAGAGGACAGTGAAATTTGGACTCGTTTCAACTTTGATAGTTCAAAGGCAGAGTGTAGACTGCAAGGTTAAAATACCCCATCAATCAGGCTCCACAAATAACCCGCACAAGCCATCTGTACATTTGATGCAAAAAGCTATCCACCCAGCTAAACAAAACACAATTGATGAGGAACTAGGTAAAATGATCGCAGAGAAAGCACCGACAAGGGATCATTCCCTGTGAGACTAATAAAGGCCAATCCAATCCAATTCCTCAAGATGGTGAAAGAAGAAGGCTACGTTCCTCATCAAGTGTTTAATGCCGATGAAAGCGGCCACTCCTTTCCATCAAGCCATCAACGACCATCACAAAGGTCAATAAAACCACTTTATTATATAGTACAGTTTATTTCTTTAATAATACCATAGCACATTTATTATACATAAAATAAGGTATATTTTGTGTAGTTTTAAGGCTCAGAAAATTAGAAATGTATGTTTTATGGGGACCTGGGAACGGATTATTCTCATTTTAATGGTTTCCTATGGGAAATAAAATTTTGAGATACACACTTTTTGCCTTCCACACTCTGTCTGAGAAGCAATTAAGTTTGAAATCCAAGGTATCACTGTACTTAACGCGCTATATCACAATGAATGAAATGTGGTGTGGTGTCTTATTTGAAGTCGAACTAAGATTTGATTTCAGCATCCGACATGATTTAATGCACTGAGTGTAATTGTGGCTTATCTTGACGTGTCGGCATGAAAGAAGTCACTGGCTTCAAAGTGCTCACAAAACAGACATCGCTGTCATTTCTTATCATTTTTATTTGATTGTCACCCCAGGTTACAACAATCTTCTCAACCACGGCATCGTCCACTGGTTTGCTGCGATCCTCAAGGTCAGTAAGCGTGGAAAAGACCCCGCGGCCTCCAATTCTCCCTTTTTAGGCTTCAAACAGCTGCACTCGCACCCGCGTATCCGCGTACACAATGGCAAGCAGTCCCTCTTTTGCTGTCAGGGAACAAGTGGCAACCCGCTGGGTGAAAAAGGCCACCGTCAAAAAAAAGCTCAATCGCTTTCAATTAAAACCACCACCCCCCTTTTTTCATGAAATTTAAACTGCCTTCTGGCTGTGATCGGACACGCAGATATGGATTTATTGCCCCACCGATAATATTTATGGTCTAACAGTCCTGTCGACGACATGGCGCAACTGGCCTTGAGCAAAGGAGGAGACCTGAGGTGACTCTTAAGACAGCAGGTGGCAAAAGGATATTGCGGCCGTTTTTACACTCACTCCAATTCCACGACAATCATTTCAAACAAGGAATCTGCATTCAAGACAGTCACATGATGATCACATGCTAATAGTGCAGCTAATGATAAAAATATTCATAATTATATAAGGAATATATACTGTGTATACATAGATATGTGTGTGTGTGTGTGTGTGTGTATATGTGTCTGTATATATATATATATACACACACATATTTATATATATATATATATATATATATATATATATATATATATATATATATATATATATATATATAAATATATTTAATATACGTATATTTTTATAATTGTGTGCGTGTGGCGGTTCGCGAGAGATCCGGTGTGACCCTGCTTGAAATGATTAGAAGGTTGAAGCCATTATGATCTCCTCTCTGCCTTTTGTATCTGCCGTAATGAATATTGAGGGGGGCATTTGGAGCACTTTGAGGAACTAACGGCCTTTTTAATCCTTTAATCCTGAGGAAAACCAATTTCACCCCAACACACACACACACACACACACAGTTTGAAAAAGGGGTGTTAGTGAATGTACTGTGTGTGTGTGTGTGTTTAACCTGCTCTCGTTAATTTCCCGGCCCATAGACCTGCTGATTCTGGAGATTAGCTTCATTAACATCACATATTGTTTGTGTGCGTGTGTGTGTATGTGTGTTGGGATCAATGTGCAGAATCGGAGCGGCGAAGGGTTATCACAGGCTGTAGCGGCTGCTGTTGGCAGCGGTTGAGCCTTGTGAACCAACCTGCTGTGACAAGCACTCCGATGACCTCCCGGAACTTTTATCCCCAAAATAAAATATTTGCTTTTGGAGCTAACGGAGGATAAGGTTTTACATTTGTCCGTCCAGTCAGTGTACGTCCCAGATACAAAAGGAGTTTCAAAACAAGTTTTTTTTCCAATATTTTGAGCCATTGCATCAAATACATTTAGATGAACAGGTTAGCGCTACAAAATGGCAACATTTGTAAAATAATAATAATAATAAGAGCCTTTCAAAACACTCAAGGACACTATATAGTCACAGGACATTTCTTCTGCGGGTGAGCAGCGGCAGCCACACACGCCAGCGTTGATATTTTGTGTAGTTTTAAAAATTAGAAAATTAAAAAGTAGAAAATTATGTTTGATGGGGATGTGGGAACGGATTATTCTCATTTTAATGGTTTCCTATGGGAAAGTAATTTTTGGGATACACACTTTTTGCCTTACACACTCTGTCTGGGTACCAATTAAGTTCGTAAGCCAAGGTATCACTGTACATGCTTCCCCCGCTACACCGCTTGTGTTTGGCCTTCTTAGTGTGAACCGATTTCGAATTACCGTCACAGCGCCGAGGACCGCATTTTAACACCGACATTCCAAAGTAATATCACATTTTACCAGCGTGATAAATAAAAAGCGAGCCGTCGTAAGCGGCATCGGTAGAAATGAAGCAAACCGTCGACAGGAGGAGGGGGTGATTGAGACGAGGGGCTCATGCAGAAGGCTGATAAGGCGTCGGCACAAGCAGGAATTATTTCTACGCTGCCGTTTCCTCCATGTTGCCTTCGCTGTGTATTTGTATGTATCGGCTAGCGCGCGAGTATTCGTCCGGGCGGCATAAAAGGCGCAGTATCGGGGGAGTTTTATCACTGAGACGGGCTGTCCTGAGCACTGGGGAATTGCGCTCAAAGACGTTGAATAGGTGTTGGTGTCAATAGGGCAGGACAGGAGAGGATCGGAGAAGAAAATGCACCAGGGACTCTCTCTCCATCCCTCTGTGTAAGGTGAGTCGGAGCATAATTAATAAGAAATAGGGAATGTGCAAGCGCAGATAATGTCTAATGGAAGAGCAGATAAGACAGAAAGGCTAAAAAAAAAAAAAAACGCAGTCCCGACATTGTCACATACGGTGATGCCTCGGCTTACGAACGCTTTCGCTCACGAACTTTACGCCTTATGAACATTAAATTTGCCAGAATATAATTTTGGCCTACGAACTAGTTTTCGACGGATGAACCGGACAACACAGCGCCACGGTGGCTGGCGGACTAGTTTTCCACACCCCCCCCCCCCTCTTGCAGTGCAGACATGGTTTGTTATCGAGTGGAGTATTTTGCTCTTATGGGACCGAAAAAAACCCCACCACAGGCTAGTGTTGAGCCGAATAGGACACAAAAGAAAATTACAGTCGAGCAGAAGAAGGAGATCATCGAAAAACACAAACAAGGTGTGCGTTTGTGTGACTTAGCATCCCAGTACCAGTATGCTAAATCGACCATTGCTACGTGTGGCTAAGGGTGTTTCTGTGTTGTCTAAGCAGGCAATAAAACAGGTTGAAAAACTTGTGTTGATCCGGATTACTGAAAAGCAGCTAGCAAGGGGCAGTCCTTATGGCAGGTGACTCTCCTTCCAAACATTAATTCCCTCCCTCCTCCATTCCATCAAGCCATCAACTACCATCACAAAGATGAGAAGGTTTCTTCAGCCGTCATCTGTACAAAAGTGAAGGTTTCGGACGTTTCGCCTCCTATCCAAGAGGCTTCGTCAGCGAAGCCTCTTGGATAGGAGGCGAAACGTCCGAAACCTTCACTTTTGTACAGATGACGGCTGAAGAAACCTTCTCATCGATGGACCACTCCTGTACGACTGAGAGCTTACACAGACGTACCATCACAAAGGTAAATAAAACAACATTATTATACGGTACAGTTTATTTCTTTAAATACAATACAATAGCACATTTATTATACATAAAATAAGGTATGTTTTGTGTAGTTTTAAGGCTTATTTAATAGAAAATGATGTTTTATGGGGACCTGGGAACGGATTATTCTCGTTTTAATAGCTTCCTATGGGAAATTAATTTTTGGGATACACACTTTTCACCTTACACACACTTTGTGGGAACCAATTAAGTTCATAAACGGAGGTATCGCTGTACGCTAGCAAGTATGCTAAATAACACGTGAAGTTTTCCACTTGGCGGACAAAAATTCAAAGTTTTGCTGTTTTTTTTAACACTTTTTGAGTGGGTGGGATGCTTCTTTTTACATTTTATTTCAAACCACTCCCTCATTCCACTTTGTTTTGGGGTTTGTTAGTGGGCCAGTGTGAGATCAGAAAGAAGTAATGGTATCGATTAAGGGCCTGCAATAAGATGATCAATCATATCTTGTGGAGTCCAGGGGGCCACATGTTTTAGCCTTCGCATTAATTCAATCTCCATTATTTGAGGTGAGAGGAGCTCTGTAATGGATTTGTGCACTCTAACAGAAAATGACTTTTTTTTTGCAAACAACGCATAATTAGCACAAAAAAAGGGTCTCGGCAAAGCAGACTGCTATTGTCATCTTAATGGGAAATAAACCCTGCGGCTTTCCAAATGATTTTTGGGAAGAAAAAAAACGCGGGATTAATAATGTGTACGAAAGCTTTTTAACATTAATTTATTATTATTATTTCAGAGACCGTTGATCAGAGCAAGCTGTTCCACTTGCTTTGAATGCATTTCCATCTCGTTCATTTCCTTTGTTGCCTTTTCTGCATTTCGCTTACTGCTGGCATGAAATCAGCAATTAATACGAAAAGTTACTTTGATTTCAGCACTGTGACAGCAGGCTTGCTAGCAAGGTCTGCTACGACTACATGCAGTTGAAAATGTGTTTATAGGACAATTTGACAAACCCAGTTTGGTTTCACAGTGGAGAAATTTAATAATACATTTCAACCCGTAATGACTCAAATACAGTGATACGTTGGCTTACGAACTTAATTGGATCCCAGACAGTGTGTAAGGCAAAAAGTGTGTATCCCAAAAATTAATGTCCCATAGGAAACCATTAAAATGAGAATAATCCGTTCCCAGGTCCCCATAAACCATAATTTTCCTAGTTTTCTAAGCCTTAGAACTACACAAAATGTACCTTATTTTATGTATAATAAATGTGTTATGGTATTATCATTAAAGAAATAAACTGTACTGTATAATAAAGTCCTTTTATTTATCTTTGTGATGGTCATTGATGGCTTGATGGAATGGCGTGGCCGCTTTCATCAGCATGAAACACTTGATGAGGAACGTAGCTTTCTTCTTTCACCATCTTGAGGAACGATCCCTTGGAGGTGCTTTCTCTGCGATAATTTTACCTAGTTCCTCATCAATTGTGTTCTGCTTAGCTGGGTTGATAGCTTTTTGCCTCAAGTGTACAGATGGCTTGTGCGGGTTGTTTGTAGAGCCTGATTGATGGAATATTTTAACCTTGCAGTCTACACTCTGCCTTTGAACGATCAAAGTTGAAACACTTGCTGTCGTCTTCCTGTCTCTTTAATGTTTAAACCACCTCCCCTCACTGCTGCGTTCTTGACCAATCACCTGGCTTTAACCGAAGACTAGGGGCGGGGAATAGAGGATGAAATGATTCGGCGGACATTTTCTTGTTAGCAGAACGGGCTCGTTCACTCATTGGGGCACTCCGTGTGTATCCCCAAAAAAGTTTGTATGCTAAGGTAAAATGTTCATAAATTTAACGTTCGGAAACCAAAAAGTTCGTAAGCCAAGGGGTTCGTAAACCGAGGTATCACTGTATGACATTATGTGTTCGAGTTTTGACTTTGAGCATTTCATTTTCCTCTTAGTCCCATCGTTTCAAGGTACTTTTTCCCCCTCCCCAACTATCTCCCCTCATCACAAAGAACTTTATTGTACGGTATCATATTCCTCTCAAGGTGAAAGACTCGCTAGCATTAACGGGGCTTCAAAACCGCTCAAGTAAACCGAGTTAAAAAAAAACGACTTACACAAGAGCTGAAGAGCAGGAACATAGTTTGGATATCACACCCCGCACCCCTTTTTGCCCCCGCCCACCACCAAAAAAAACATGATGACTTTCCTGTTAGGTAAACAAAGCTTCCTCGCCTGCGAGCTTAATACTCTGAAAAAGTGCCAAATCAGCCAGTAAGGATTCAGCGTGTGCAGGGGGGGGGGGGATTAAAGCTCAAACCGCGAGGCCGTGACAACTCTGTATGCAAACACAGTCGACGACGCTAACCCAGTCTCATATCACAATGCATAATCTGCTTTTGATGCCCTTTTTTTTTCTTCAACGCGGACACACATGTGCACACACGTCAGCACACTAGCATAATCTCTTCTTCGGGCAACTATCGGGGTGTGACCTCCATGGCCAGATACCTGCTGAGTGACAGGCAGCTCATCTCTGCACGCGACTACGACACATATACGGCCATATTTGCACATGCACAGGTGACATCTAGTTTGTGTATGAGAGATCGTGTGTTTGGTCAGCATGCATCCAAAACACAAAGTATACATTTTAGCTGTAAAACATGACCTCGCTTGTCAGATTAAAGCCTCGCTGACTCTTATCAGTCCCGACCTGATGTGACACCTGCTTACCACGATACGAACTTTCTATCCGTGTTCTATAATGACTTGGATCTCTTAGAACAGGGGATGGAAACCTATGGCTCATGAGTCACAGATGGCTGTTTTGACGCTGTTCATTTCCTGTTTGGGTTGCAGTTGGCGGAAAGCGCAATTTTGATTGGATGATACTGACCTAGGTTGGCTGAAAGCGCAATTTTGATTGGATGATACTGACCTAGGTTGGCTGAAAGCGCTATTTTGATTGGATGATACTGACCTAGGTTGGCTGAAAGCGCAATTTTGATTGGATGATACTGACCTAAGGTGGCAGTTAATGTCGAAACAGGTAAACGCCCCCTTTTAAATAAGCCTGACGAGTAGTCTTGGCTAGTCTTGTCTAAGTCTCGGTTAAACATATTTTTTCAATATATGTATGTTTAACTCATTCACTGCCAGACAATGTGCCAAAATGTGTCCACTCCGGTGCCAGGGTTTTTGTCATTGTCACTAGAATCCCAGGATATTTCAGGACTACATACGCTAATAGCTAGCAAGCTATTTCAGTTGGCGAATAAATTTGGGAATGGTAGTGAATGAGTTAACCAGCTGACGGAGTCCACAATCTCCCAACAGGGGGGCCCGCGTTCCGCTTGGCGTCGTCCCGAATCAGCCTTGACCTTATATCCCAAATTGCACCACTTTCACACGCTTCACCAAGCCGACACTTTGTATCTGCACCTGGCACACATCAGACGTGTGGACTCCGAGCAAATAGCCGTGCTAGCTCGATATTTGCGCAGCGTTTGCAAAAGCCACTTTTTCAGGCCATTCGAGGCGCTGTGCAGATGTGTATCATTGCGGGGGAATTGATCTGTGTCCTTCTGTGCAAAGGTTGGACCCTTTCAAAGGTTAATTGGAGCGCGCAAAATGAAGTGAACACTCTCTTGTCAAGCTTAAGGACAAAGTTTGTCCGTTTAATTTTATTTAACTCAATCACTGCCAGAGCATGTGCAAAAAAAAAATGTGTCCACTCCAGTGCCAGGGTTTTTGTCATTGTCACTCGAATTCCAGGACCCACAGAATATTGAGTTTTAGGACTACATCAACAGTTAATACAGCATAAGAACCTTAGACTCTCTTTTTCTCGTCAGAAAAAATAGTTAATTCCTAAATTAGATGGATCTGGAGTGATATGAGCTTGAAATGAGGGTGGCTGTCCAAAATACAATACATCCATATTGGTTTAGATAGTGCTTTAACAACAGCTGAAGGTGGAACAAAGCACTAACATGGAAAAAAGGGAAATGCTGCCCTCTTGTGGAAAATAAAAGAACATTGCAAGAGGCCATGGCCCGCGCTTTATCGGCACCCAAGCATGAAAAAAACAAAAGTCCTAAAAAAATCCACGTCATATTTTCAATTCCCAAATAGAGTTAATTCCCAAGTTATATGGAACTGGAAAAAGCTATCAACCCAGCTAAACAGAACACAATTGATGAGGAACAAGGTAAAATGATGGCAGAGAAAGCACCTCCAAGGGATCATTCTTAAGATGGCGAAACAAGGCTACGTTCCTCATCAAGTGTTTCATGCTGATGAAACCGGCCACTCCATTCCAACGACCATCACAAAGGTAAATAAAACAACTTTATTTAAACAGTGCGGTTTATTTCTCTAATTATAATGCCATAGCACATTTATTATACATAAAATAAGGTATATTTTGTGTAGTTTTAAAAATTAGAAAGTAGAAAATTATGTTTTATGGGGACCTGGGAACGGATTATTCTCATTTTAATGGTTTACTATGGGAAATTATTTTTTTGGGATACACACTTTTCGCTTTACACACTCTGTCTGAGAACCAATTAAGTTCATAAGCCAAAATATCACTGTATTTTACTTTTATGGCTCTCTAAGTCAAAAAGGTTCCCAACCCCTGCGCTAAATGAAGGATATTTTTGTTGTTTGTTTCTAATATTCGCACCTGCGACTTCCCGCCGAAGAATCGACCAAATTTGTTGGAAAGCACTCCTATTTGCAGTTCTGTGCTTCAAATCATTTATTTTTTCTCAGTCGCTGGCCTCTGAGCAAGAAATCAGGAGTAAAGAAACCGCCCCCCCCCCCTCGCTTTCATCTGAAGATGACCCACTTGAACAAGCAATACATCAACTCGCTGTCGACTTGACTTGTATGAAAAGTCCTCTTCGATTTTTTTTGGTCTTTGTCTCATCCCGGAAGAGAGAAAGAGAGACAGGTTTCTGTGATGGCGCGTCAATATCTGACCACAACATCGCCGCTAATCCGGCTTAGTTGACTTAATGATGCCACTTGTGGTGCGGCTAACGCTAACCGAGAAGTCTATAAAAGCCTTCCATTAAAATGCAAATGGCGGAGAAAAAAAAAAGCTCAGCGTCACAAACAACCGGGAGAATTTGACCCTTCTTTTCACTCTCTCAACTAATAAGTGATTGTCCGATTAGGACGCCCGATCGCAAGCTGTCGGGCGGCCTCACCCCGCCCGTCTTTCGCTGAACAAAACGAAAAAAGCGAAAAGTGGGCATCATTCCATTTCGCCTCAGCCCCTTTTTGCACTTTTCTCCCTGTTGTTGTCAGGAAATGAACAAATGGTTATCAATGTCAGTCAGCGGGGGGGCGGGGGGACATCCCATCTCTCAGCCAGGTTTTCTCCGCTGATACTATTTTATTTTTATATTTATTATTATTATTTTTTTCAGTGCGCGACAGGAAATGAAATTTCTCTGTGTCATATCTGCTCTCATCCTCCCCCTCCCATTGACGCTACCTTTTTATCAGGCTATCCCTTCGTGTGTGCGTATGGAGACGCCTCTCCAAACAGTGAAATTCTTTGCGGCAATAAGATGGCGTACGGATGATATACACACACACACACACACACACACACACACACACACACACACACACACACACACACACACACACACACACACACACACACACACACACACACACACACACACACACGTTCCTGTATCATTTTTTTGTGAGGTCCGGATAACTCCAGATAAGAATTGAGGACCACCATTGCGGATAAGTTTAGAGAAGAACTAGTGTTACATTTGAAGACAAAATGTCACCCCATCTCCTACTTCAACTTCTTTAATAAAGAATAAAAAAAGTGGATTTGAAACTGAAATAACAGCAGGAATGAGGTTTCTGAATGGGTACATTCAAAGTCCCCACCTCTGTAGTGAATTTGGTTAAAATATCGTTTTACTTTTTGTGGTATGATCTTTTTCCTCTCATTAACCACACACACACACACACACCCCTAAACACACCCAGTGAGTAAAAAGTGTATATATATATGTATATGTGTGTGTATATGTGTGTGTATATATATGTTTGTGTGTGTATATATATATATATATATATATATATATATATATATGTATGTGTGTGTATATATATGTATGTGTGTGTATATATATATGTATGTGTGTGTGTGTGTGTGTGTGTGTGTGTGTGTGTGTGTATATATATATATATACATATAAGCATATATATATATATATATATATATATATATATATATATATTATTGATTATTATTTATCGATGAACTCATTTCTATATGAAGACCTATCAATTGATTTTTGAAAAGAGTTTGTTTTCGTCCATATGATCACGGCTCGTGTCTCAGAAACGACACACTGTGCAGCTAAATGGATGCCATTTTTTTCGAGTTTTTCACATCCTTATTATCCCGTATACAAAATTATCCAACCAATCTCATCAAACATTTTCCATTCTTGGTGCAAATGGGTTAATTGTACAAAGCTTTCAACAACATGTTTTGAATACCTCAAAATATCGGGTAAGAAATACCTCCGTTCTAAATAGAGAATGTGAAATTGTTCATACTGAGATACCATTAGAACGTCCTTGTATTCTGATTTTTTGCATTTGAACTTGTCTGATATTGATTTGTCTCAAGCTAAGACAATTTAGCATTTGAAAAATAATTCTAAAGATGTGCCGGTTACATTGGTTTTATATTACTGACAGACAGAGCCGAGGGAGATTTGCAGTGTGGAATATTTAGGTGCATATTTTGTCCTATGGACATTTAGCAAAGGCCTGAAAATGTCCCATCCGTCCGTCTTCATTTGACCACCAATCGCCGCCGAGAGGCAAAATATACAAATAGCAAAAAATGGTGATGACAATAAAAACCAGATAGAGTGTTATCAAAAAAATGACGTAGTTGTCCATCAAACTACGCCCAATGCTCAAAATAGGATGAAAACTTTTACCTCTCAAGCTGTGGAATCGAGTCCCGACCGATCACATTTCAAATTGTCTACGTGCTCAAAGCACAAATCCACCCGTAAGAACGCGCTGACGTCTTGTTGGAGCGAGAGTGTTAGCTTAGCTTAGCTTAGCTTAGCTGTGAGTCAAAGTGGGGACGGGCCATGTGGGCAGCATCTGCCTGCAGTCATGCTTCGCTCACTTTGGCAACGGCTTTCCGAGCTTTTGGAGAATTGCGCCGTGTGCAAAGGAACAACAAGGGGGGGGGGGCACAGTCGATAATCGCAGGGGGTCCCTTGTCTTTCTTTAAGTCGGCATCAATCGCTCGACTCCTTCATGATGAGGAAGTTAAGAAGCGCAGATCGCCGATGGGTACAGTGAGGGACTTTGTGGTGACACGTGCACGTCTGCTACAAGCTAAATGTGGAAAGCAAACAAGAAGCTGGAGCATCCGTTGATGAAAAGAGATTGTTGCACAACTCCTCTCCCGTTTAAATCAGCTTCAATTCCAAGCCGCGACGCGACAGTTCTCATGCTCCTTTCTTCTCATGCATCCGCAGACCGACTGGAAAAATGCTGCCCATTACAGGCCCAAAAAAAAGCGATTAATACAATAATAATAATACATTTGATTTCTAAGCACCTTCAAAAACTCTCAAGGTCACTTTACAGTCACAGGATCAGTTTTTCTGTGGGTGAGCAGCGGCGGCCACATGCGCCAGCGTTCACTCAACCCGGAATAACTGAAATAGATAGAAAGTTAGCTAGCTAGCTAATAGATAACTAATAAATAGGTAGCTAACGAGTTAGATAGCTAATGTATAGCAAATACATAGCTAGCTAGCTAGATAGCTAGCTAGGTAGCTCAAGTGCTGGTCCATTCCCCTCACCTTGTGATGACTAACTAGCTTTTTTGGGAGGCGGGGCTTAATTCATGTAACACTACCCCCTGTTTATTATTAATATTAACAGAAAAAACTTAGCCCGTGACTGTCAAGTGACCTTGAGAGTTTTGAAAGGTGCTTGGAAATGAAATGTATTATTATTATTATTATACATTTCATTTATACGTGTATACGTTTACAGTTGCAGGATATTTTTTCTGCGGGCGAGCAGCGGCAGCCACACGCGCCAGCGTTCACTCAACCCGGAAGTAACATAAATTAAAAAGTAACAAAATAACAAATAATATGACAAGACAAAGACACAGGGAGTCATTCATTCTTCAGCACTTTCTGCACCCTCTTTGTGACATGAAGCAGTTCTTCTTCTTCTTACTACTACTTCGCATTATGAAGAAATTGTCAAAGAAAAGGCTGCCAAAGCAGGAATAAATGGCCCATAAATGCACAGATTTCAAATGGCCAATAAACAACACACTTTGCGCTTCTGTTATATTTCGTCCATTTTTTTGTTCTTTTTCAGGATCATTTGAATGATTTTTGCGTCTCGTAGTTTGTTTGAGCCACACACGATTTTCCTTCCTTTCTCCTTGTGGATGACACTCCCTAATTTGGTCGTCCTTTGTCTGTCTTCTGGCTCTCCAATTGGTCCCATTAACTGTGATGTGTCACGACATTCCCGTCCGTCGCTTGCTCGCCACAACCACGGCCCAGTCGGACACATGGTTGTCATGGAGGTTGCCAGGGCGGGATCGTTACACTGGTGCGTGCGTGTGATCTCCAAACCACAGTTCACCCTTTGGACAATGGTCCTCTCTGCTCCGCGCCAGGATTAGGTCATGGCACCAAGCGGCGACACAATAATACCAGTGCCTGTGAGGGGTTGCGACCTGGAAACGGAGGCCAGGGGGGTCGGTCAGAGATAGCAGCTTGGCCTCACAGCGGGGAAAACACCTTGCCAGTGTCGCCACGTCGCAACGCGTGAATGTCAGTGTCCTTGGCGCGATTGACTTCCTGCTTTTCTTCTAATCTTACAAAAAACATCGATTAAAAGGTTTCTTCAGTCGTCATCTGTACTTCTTCGAAGGTGTCGGACGTTTCGCTTCTCATCCAAGACGCTTCGTCAGCAAACGAAAGTCTTACTGGTAGTTTTGGCCTCAATCGGCAGTACATATGCACCTAAAAGCTAGCAACCACTCATTTGACGACAAGGAGGTTAAAATCTTAGCCAAAGAAAATAGATGCTTTGAAAGGGGAGTAAAAGAAGTCATTTTCATAAAACAGCAAAATCTTTCACTAAATCGACATGGTGGTGTGAGGTTCAATTTGGATCGTTCGTACAATAGACTGTAACATAGTCATGATGATGAGGTGATACCAGGGCAAATTGGGCAATCAGGACAGTCGTTCGTCAGGACGATAGAAGCGATCAGTGGAGCCGCAGGGATTAGTCCTCTGCTCCCCCCAACCTGAGAGGAGGGACCTATCAGAGCAGAGTCCGGCCCCACCACGTCTGGACAGTAGGGATATGTATATATATATAGGGCCGAAACTACCAGTAAGACTTTAGTTTGCTGACGAAGTTTCTTGGATGAGAAGCGAAACGTCCGACACCTCAAATTTGTACAGATGACGGCTGAAGAAACCTTTTCATCGATGGACCACTCCTGTATGACTGAGAGCTTACACAGAAACATGAAAACCCGAAATGGAAAGAGAATAACAAGGATGGTCATGTGATTTACGACGCGTCGGCCTTCTCTCGTGAATGTGTGGCAAGTTTTTGATTTGTCACTTTTGCGTGTCTTCTTTGAGTTGTTTTGACTCAGGGCGAGAATACATTTCTAAGATTAGACATCTGTATTTAGCCACTTGTGGTATCTAACTCCACATGGAGTCAAAAGAGCCCAGCCTTTTCTTATGAAACATCTGCGTAAGCTCTCAGTCGTATAGCAGTGGTCCATCGATGAAAAGGTTTCTTCAGCCGTCATCTGGACTTCTTTTAAGGTGTCGGACGTTTCATTCCTCATCTCAAAAGCTTCGTCAGCCAACTAAAGTCTTACTGGTAGTTTCGGCCCTATATATATATATATATATATATATATATATATATATATATATATATATATATATATAGTAAAGTCTCGTTATATCGATATTCAAGGGAGTCCGAAAAAATATCGATATAACCGGGACTATCGATATATCAGACCCTGTTTGCATGTAATTTTCTCCGTGCATGCATAGAAATAGTATCGATATAACCGGGACTATCGATATATCCAATATCGATATAACGAGACTTTACTGTGTATATATATATATATATATATATATATATATATATATATCCCTACTGTCCAGACATGACGGTGCCGGACTCTGCGATGATAGGTCCTTGCTCTCAGGTTGGGGGGAGCAGAGGACTACTCCCTGCGGCTCCACTGATTGTTCCTATTGTCCCCCACTAACGACTGGCCTGATTGCCCCAGAGAGGGATATATATATATATATATATATATATAGGGCTGAAACTACCAGTAAGACATTAGTTCGCTGAAGAAGCCTCTTGGATAAGAAGTGAAACGTCCGACACCTTCAAAGAAGTACAGATGACGGCTGAAGAAACCTTTTCTGATGAAAATAACTCAATGGATAGTTGTAATTATTACGGAGCGATGTATCACAGTGAAGCAACTTTTGATCCCAACTTTCAAAGGGACATTTCTTGACTAAATTTAGATGAAAATGTGTTTGTCGCCTCAAAGCCACTCATTGACGCAACCGTAGCTACCATTTAGCCGCTTGTTGTTTTGAAGAAGAAATGAGGCCTTTGTGGTCACGTAAAGTCCATTTGGCTTCGTTTGAAGAGGACAGATTCTGCCCAGCAGGTGAGTCTGTGGATAATCGTGACAGGTTGCGAGCATTGGCGCGACACGACAATAACTCTAAGTGAGCACTTTCAAGGCTCCTGGGAAGGGAATCAAACGCTGTCAACCATGTCAGAATTTCAGCGCTAGCCTTGTGAAAGACACTCAAATGTAGAAAAGGGGCGAGAGGGTGGGGAATGGACCCTTGCAGTCTCTTGACCATGACTGGTGAAAGAACCGGAAAGCAGACACTTGAAATGGAGGACTCGTGACCATTTCAAAATGGAGATCCGGGCAAACACAATTCCTGTTAATAAATGCGCCGGAGAATGACACTCAACAGGTGTTATAGACAGACTTGATTCATTTTTTTGGTCATCATCTTAATGGTTGACTTCTCTTTCCATTCCATACTTTCACAATAAGATATGCAATAGTTAGCTCTTGACAAAAGATTGCCACAAAACCTGTTCGTCAATTAATTCAGAATCAGAAAACCTTTATTCGTCCAAACATCCAAACAAACATTCGTTTGGATATTTGCATACTCGACACGGCAGCCAATCGGAAGCCTGTTTCGTGCTTCGGACTGTACCGTGACTGTAAAGTGTACTTGAGAGTTTTGAAATGCGCTTAGAAAGAGGAGTCCATGTAGCTTGTAGCGCTTTGCTTTATTGAATACAACAAACGTTTCATTTGAAAACATTTTTTTTTTTTTCTCCAGAAGAAGTTGTCGGCCACCCGTGTGTGTGTGTGTGTGTGTGTGTGTGTGTGTCTGGGGGTTGTCCATATGAGACGGCCCTCCATTTTGTCCCATCCACCAGGCTGACTGATGACTTTCCCTCCAGTGCGCCGCACAAAAGAGGATTCTGTGTTGAAACAAAAGCTTCTAATTGTGTCTTTGGGAAAACGCCACTTGGTCTCCGTCCCTCGACTTCTTATCCAGAAATAAATTGGGGGGGAAAAAAAATGAAGGTATGTTTTGATGTCAAGACGACTTTTCCATCCATGTCATCGAATGCCTTTTATCAATGGATTCCAGACGACAATGCTGCTCCACTCGCACGCCAAGCGCCTTGACTGACTCCATAAGACGTGGTGGCAAAACGTGTCACTTTGAAATCGTCCAAGGGCACCAGCAGTCTTCTGACGGTGATGGATGGTAAACGCTGGTGGTCCGTTGTTGTGGAGGCAAAACAGCCGCGCCATTTGGTCCTATTGTTAGCCTTTTGTGAAGGGAGGGCTATTGAAGACCAACCCTGGCTCTTTGCCGGAGGTCAACGAGGTTTGATGACGCTGTAATGGCCACAAAATGACTATTTGAAGAGGTGAAGAGAGATTCACCTGCTTTATTTTCGCATTCGCCAAACATATTTTACATATAGGGGGACCTCTTAAAGGGCTACTGATGTCTCCGGACAAGTTGTGTCCATAATTTGTAAAATGGCTTCATATGACTTCTACTGAGCGTATTTGACAAAGATTCCAGGGCATATAGCTATATTTTACATTTTAAGACTCGCACTGAATATTCCGGAAGTCTTGTTTTTGAGTTGGTGACGAGTCCTCACGTTACGTCACTGAAGGAACGCCCCTGACTGAAAAAAGGACACATTGTAGCAGTCCTTCCATCACGTCAATGCTTTTTTTTTTGCTGTACTTTGGTCTGAAAACTTCGTGTTGCACCAAAAAGAGGCAGAAGAGGGCGACAAAGCTCCAAGTAAGGAATTAATCAGGTTGGGGAAAGGGGCTGATTAATTCCTTACACAGAGCTTTGTCGCCATTTTCTGCCTCTTTTTTTTGGTGCTACATTTCCCCCCCTGAAAATGCCCAATTCGCAGCTCAATTTTTTTGCAGATTTTGGACACTTGAAGTCATTTTTATTGATGTTTTGCAATTGACTAAAAATATCATACTGCGTGTTTTGGGTATTTTAGATGCTATAAAACGTTTATCTGATGTCAGTTAGGAAACAAAAAAGTGATGTCGGTTGTCCTTTAAGTGCCACCTATTTAAAATTGCATTTTCTGTATATCTCTCTCTCTTGTTTCTATTTATAATTGTATTTTATTTATTGTATTCTACTTGTGATTGTATTTTATTGATTATAGTACCTATGCTTGTCTGTGACTGTAAGGTGTCCTTGAGAGCTTTGAAAGGTGCTTAAAATGTAATGTATTATTATTATTATTATCTCTTCTTGGAGCTAGAATGTCCCTTCCTCAACAATACAAAAAAAAAAAAAAAACCCAAAAAACCATCCCATGAATGTTGATCTGAACCTACTACAATAGAGGCCCCCCCGCTGGGCCTCTTGGTCCCAAAGGACTTCCCTCAAGGTCTCTTGTGTGTCCTCCATCACTCTTAAGGCAGTAATTATTTCTTCGTTTTCAATTTGCGTCTGTCACTGTGTGTCCTGAAAGGATGGGGACTATTTTCTGACATGAGAAATTGATCTCTTTCATGAACATTTTGTCCCATAATAGCAAAAGTATCCTTGATAACAAACCACGTCTGCACACAAAGGAAAGGGGTGACGAAAACCAGTCCGCCAGCCACCGTGGCGCTGTTCGACCGTGTCGTTTGATGTTCGTACGCCGAAATCTAGTTTGTCAGCCAAGAATTTATTGTTTGTGAGGCAAAAAGTTTGTGAGCTAAAGCGTTCGTAAGCTAAGGTATCAATGCATATGCAGAAAAACGTTTTATAGCATCTAAAATACCCAAAACACGCAGGCTGATTTGTCTGCTTGGAATTTGTGTCAACTAGTATCAAATAGTAGTCTTGGTGCAACACACAACGATTCACCATCGCGTTATTTATGTTTTCCTTCTAATTTCGCCCTCAACACGAAGTTTTCAGACCAAACAAAGTAGCCAAAATGCATTGTGTGTCGCTTTCTCGGTCAGGGGCGTTCCCTCCGTGACGTCTCGTCAGGCATCGTCATCAACTCAAAAACGACTTCCTGCGCTAGACTTAAAAGGTAAAATCTAGCTATATGCTGTGGAATCTTTGTCAAATACGCTCAGTAGAAGTCATTCCAAGTGATTTTACAAATTATGGACACAACTTGCGTGGGTTAATTTTCTTCAAGTGACAAGTTATTTCCTGGCCGATGACACCCTCTTGTGGACGTGTAGTAAATCACACCGCACTCGCAGCTGCGGAGTGATTCAGACATAGCACTACTGAAGGCCTAGGCGTAACACTGATTAAATCTAACGTCGGCATCGCTTGAGAAACGGCATTAAAAGTGAACCCTTCATGTCAATGTGTTTTCTTCTGAACGTCAACAGTTTGAGCATCGTCAAATTTCGATGTTGTTTTGCAGCTCACTCTGCAGAAAATAGAAACAAAGCCTTGGGAGTTGGCAAAGCAAAGCGCATGCAAAGAAAGGCAGCAGCACCTCAAGTTACTCCATAATTACAAGACAAAAAAAAGCCATAACACGGAACTAATAATAAAGAGGCACGCTCTGCCGCCTCGCCAAGCAAATCGACATGTCTATCCATGCCAAAGCGGCAACGTGAAGGAATGCAAAAAAGTCCCCATCGCGTCTTTTGACTTCTGCTGCGACGGCGTGCGAGACATTTTATTGAAGAGGCTATTTTTGAGGAAGCGTCCATCTGTCAAGCGTGCACCAATTCTGCTCTCATGTAGTCGATCAAAAACAAGGACCAAATGTCAGCCCTGCGTTTATTGCAGCCAAAAGAGGCTTGATTGAGGTCTCGTTCGTGTGCCGAACATCAACAGTAGAAGAAGAACACGTCTGTGTAAACTCTCAGTCGGACAGGAATGGTCCATCGGTGAGAAGGTTTCTTCAGCCGCCATCTATACTTCTTTGAAGGTGTCGGACTTTTCGCTTCTCATCCAAGAAGTTTCGTCAGCGAACTAAAGTCTTACTGGTAGTTTCGTAGGTGTATATATATATATAGAGAGAGAGAGAGAGAGAGAGAGAGAGAGAGAGAGAGAGAGAGAGAGAGAGAGAGAGAGAGAGAGAGAGAGAGAGAGAGAGAGAGAGAGAGAGAGAGAGAGAGAGAGAGAGAGAGAGAGAGAGAGAGAGAGAGAGAGAGAGAGAGAGAGAGAGAGAGAGAGAGAGAGAGAGAGAGAGAGAGAGCCGAAACTAGCAGTAAGACTTTAGTTTGCTGACGAAGCTTCTTGGATAAGAAGCGAAACGTCCGACACCTTCAAAGAAGTATAGATGGCGGCTGAAGAAACCTTTTCATCAGTAGAAGAAGAACTTTGACGCTACGACTAATGCGAGGTGGTCCAAGCCTGGAAAGACAAGCAACGCGTTACAGGGATACCTTGGCTTACGAACATAATTGGTTCCCAGACAGAGTGTGTAAAGTGAAAAGTGTGTATCCCAAAAATTAATTTCCCGTTGGAAACCATTAAAATGAGAATAATCAGTTCCCAGGTCCCCATAAAACATCATTTTCTAATTTTCTAAGCCTTAAAACTACACAAAATATACCTTATTTTATGTATAATAAATGTGCTATTATATTATAATTAACCGAAGACGCCATTTTGTTTTTTGGAGAACGTGCTCACTCGCTCTCTGTCTGTCACCCCACCACCTCACTGCTGCGTTCTTGACCAATCCCGTGGCTTTAACCGACGACTGGGGGCGGGGAATAGAGGACAAAAACAGGCTCGTTTGCGAACGACACATCACTCATTGTGGCAGCTCTGTGTGTATCCCGAAAAATAGTTTGTATGCCAAGGTAAAATGTTCATAAATGTAACATTCGCAAAGTTTGTAAGCCAAGGGTTTCGTAAACCGAGGTATCGCTGTATGTAAAATGATTTGGCATAACCTGGGGAGATGGCTCTGCTGTGAATACGTGCGCGCTCATACGGGAAATGTTGCCGGCTTCATGTTTAATTAGCTTTTTCGTCGAGCGTCGATGAAGAAAACAATTGGTCTTAATTAAAATTTCCTCATGCCGTGGTGTGGTTTCATAGCAATAAACTCATATCCCACCCTGTGCATAATGAGCATGCATGACGTCAATTTTACATCCTTTACTACAGTGGAAAATAACCTCGATAAAATGTTCCTTACCAGCTAGCAAATCCGCCATATTTTTCAACTTCTAATTGAATATTGAAAACATATTATACCAGAGCTAATGGGGCAATCAGAGCCAGAAATATAGAACATTAGAGATAATCAGAAGTACTGACGTTCCCCAATTTATGAACGGTCGGTACACCTTTCATCACTTTGCTGCTGTGAAATGTAAATGTCTCCACTGTGAGACTAATAAAAGCAAATCCAATCATGGAGGCAGCTCCGTCTACGAAAAAAAGTTTGTCTGCCAAGGTCAAATTTTCATAAATGTAACATTTGTCAACCGAAAACTTTGTAAACCGAGGTATCACTGTCTATATAGGGTGAGAGTTACCAGCACAACTTTAGTTCGCTGACGAAGCTTTTTGGATGAGGAGCCCAATGTCCGACACCTTCAAAGAAGTACAGATGACGGCCGAAGAAACCTTTTCATCGATGAAAATAATTTAAAAAATAATGAGAGTTCTGATTATGTACCGAAATATTATATATTATTAAATGTCACAGTGCCAGAATCAAATGAATTTAGTCCATTGCGATCAATCGATTGATTGAAAAAAAAGCTATGCTATGCTCCGACAATCTTTTTTTTTTTTTTCTCCGAGTGCAAATGTGAACACCCCCCCCCCCCACACACACACACACACACTCTCCATCGGGAGTCTTCGGCAATCAAAATAACAACACGAGCGCGTGACGAAGGAGAAAGTGTAAATATGGCGTCTATTTGAGAGGTGCTGAGGCGAGGCGCTCGCCTGAAGATGTGCTTCTGACGACCAAAGCATACACACCAATTCAGTTTAATATGTCGCTTTTCCAAATGGGAAGTGAAGCAGAACCCTTCCTGCGCTCCCAACAGAAGGCTCGGGTGTATTTGCAGATGTGTGTGTGTGTGTGTGTGTGTGTGTGTGTGTGTGTGTGTTTGTCTCCGTGACCACATTTGACTCTATTATTCAGCTTGTTCATATTCATATTATTGCTTGAGAATGAAAAACACATGGAGACCCTGGAGGACTATAGGAGCTGGTGATCATCATTATTGTTGTTGTTATTGAACATTGGAAGCTAGCGACATGGGAAATAACTTACAAACAGCCCGTAACCCAGGCAATCGTTGAGTTCCCTGATATGAATGCTTATTTTGATTTATTTTTTTTACCCCCCCAACATACATATTTAGCACAATTAATGAAGCGAATGCTCATCAAGCAGATTAAAATAAACATTAGAAGCTTAAAGGTTACACATTTTTGTTCGTAGTATGTATATCGTATTTTCTGATGGAAAGCAAAACCTTGGCTTAATTGGGAAAATTGGGTATCCCAAACATTAATTTCCCATAGGAAACCATTAGAATGAGAATAATCCGTTCCGAGGTCCCCATAATTTTTTTTTACTTTCTAATCCTAAAAAAAACTACACAAAATATACCTTATTTTATGGGTAATAAATGTGCTATGGTATTGTAATTAAAGAAATAAACGGTACTGTGTAATAAAGTCATTTTATTGACCTTTGTGATTGTCGTTGAAGGTTTGATGGAATGGAGTGGCCGCATTCATCAGCATGAAACACTTGATGAGGAACGTAGCCATCTTGAGGACTGATTCCTTGTAAGCTTTGGCCGCTTTATCCTCAGAACTGGCTGCCTCACCATGACGAATGACACTATGAATCCCTGTACGACGCTTAAAGTTCTCGAACCATCCGTGGCTAGCCTTGCAAAAATACGGGACATTTATTTGAGTGTTGTGCACAAAAAGGGGAGTATTTGGGCCGCTTGTACGAGTGGGTCCATCAAATTTAAAAAAATGGAATCCCAATTTGTGGACTCGCATCAAACGGGGTGACTGTTAGGGTTAGCATTAGTGCACATTCTATGACAGTTACAAATATCAGCCATGAGAGACACCAGATGACGCGTCTTAAAAAAGAATGTGTACGGGGAGGAATGCGATCAATCTTTCCATGGCACGCCGCAAATCTACTGTGATTTGACGTAAAGCAAATACAAATGTGCGTGTCGATCTCGGGGATTCTTTACCCCTGGTTACAAGTGCAAACGCCAACAATGCAGCATGTTGCCAAGCTGCGCAAAACATTGAGACATTTTAGGGGGCACAGATATATCTAGCGATCTAGCTATCTCTCTACTCTCGAGCTCTCTAGCTATTGCTCTATCCCTCTGTCTCTCTAGCTAGCTCTGTAGCTATCTATCTCTCTAGCTCTCTATCTCTCTATCTCTATCTAGCTATCTCTCTTGCCCCCCCCCCCCCACCCCTTACTGCTGCGTTCTTGACCAATCACGTGGCTTTAACCGAAGACTGGGGGCGGAGAATAGAGGACCAAAACAAGCCGGCTGACATTTTGTTTGTTAGAAAGGGCTGGTTCGCGAACGACACATCACTCATTGTGGCAGCAACGTGTGTATCCCGAAAAATACTTTGTATGCCAAGGTAAAATAATCATAAATTTAACACTCCACCAACCGGAAAGTTCGTAATCCAAAGGGTTCGTAAACCGAGGTATCACCGTATTTGGTACAGTAAAGTCTCGTTATATCGATATTCAAGGGAGTCCGAAAAAATATCAATATAACCGGGACTATCGATATAGCCGACCCTGTTTGCATGTAATTTTCTTCGTGCGTGCATAGAAATAGTATCGATATAACCGGGACTATCGATATATCCGATATCGATATAACGAGACTTTACTGTATTTTAAAAACTATTTTCAAGCATTATGATTATTTTTTTCTCTAACAGGAAATACCTTTCCAGCAATTTCCTCACTGCTGAAGATGTAGTTCTCT
>NC_142734.1:0-8762 GCF_051943395.1 Hippocampus bargibanti | reverse complement strand
TCATTCTCCTCATCATCCTCATCTGGATCCATCTCTGGCATCTTGTTTGGTCGTTGCCGAGTGGACTTTTTCTTGGACTGTGGCTGTAGTGAAGTCTCTAATGGCAAATGATCACATGGTAGCAAGCGATTGCAGTGGATTATCCTAGATCTGCCCTTCCCCCTCTCAGGTTTCAGCTCATAAACTGGAATGTCTTTGCTGACTTGACGAACCACTGTCTGAACAACATCCTCCCAGTGGTTTCTCAGTTTGCCTGAACCTCCGCGTGGGGTTGTTTCGAACTAGAACACGATCACCGGGCAACAGAGTAGAATACTTTAGTTTACTGTCATATAGTCTCTTACTCCTGGCAGCAGCTTTGTTGTTATTTTCTTGCGTGATCCATACGATTCCTCCATAACCTGTTTACACTTCTTCACATGGTCCTTCTGGTTGGTGTCACCCTGGTTAGAGTCTGGATTCAAACTAAACAACATATCAACTGGTAAACGTGGTGAACGTCCATAAAGTAAGTAAAAAGGATTAAATCCTGTCACCTCACTTTTGGTACAGTTGTAAGCATAAACTAGTTTGTTTAGTAAGTCTTTCCAGTTACTCTTTTGTTTCTCTGTCAGTGTCTTTAACATCTGGATCAGTGTTCGATTAAATTGTTCAACCTGTCCATTTCCCTGTGGGTGGTAGGGGGTTGTCCTTGAACCCGCAACCCCACAATATTCCTTCAGTTGAGCAAAAAGTAGATTTTCAAATTCACCACGCTGATCATTGTGAATCCAAAGAAGGAACCCAAACGTTAAAGCATAGTCATTAAAGATTTTTCTTGCCGCTGTTTTGCCAGATTTGGACGTTGTAGCAGATATTCACATATGAACACTTGGGTCATCCATCATATCAGCCCTGAAGACTGGGGCAAATGTCTTGTATACTTGCATGCCTCACCCCACAACTCATTATCTAGTGCGACCTGAACTCTATTACTACCCTACCCCGACAGTATAGACTTATTAGACAGCAGACTTGCATTTGAATGTGACTGACACCACGCTACAGAGACCCGACAGATGACTGTGCTTCTACTGGTACTTGACTACTTGTTGATATAGTCAAGATGTCGGGGGACATCTTTTTAAGCAGGGGAGAGTGTAGGGGGTTAGAAATGACCTCCGTTACTGTATGTTATTCGATTTGACTACCAAGTCAGGAGAGGGCGCTACGCGCCTGTGAATGGAACAGAGGAAGAAGATGTAGGCTCAGCTCACGCATGCGCATTTAGTCATAAATGCCGCTGTGTGAAGCTGATTAACACGGTTGTCCCGTGTCGTCTTTTCCTCGTCGTTCACAGGTATTCAAAATAATAAGTGTTAGACATCTTCAAGATGTTAAAGTAATTGGGGACTTGTTGGGCGATGCTATATATGAAACCTTGTTTTGTGGCTTTGATGAATGTTTTGTGGCTTTGATGAATTTGGATTTTTGGTTGTCAATTGTAGTTCCCAGAACAACACACACGAGTGTGCAGACGTGCATAAGCATGTATGAATGTGGAGGATATATATATACATTGTATAGATGTTGACTGTATAGATCTACACATGAATGTCTTCTGATATTGAAATTGCTGAATTGATGTTTTGATGAGTAAATGAGTTAGTCATAAATGCCGCTGTGTGTAGCTGATTAACACGGTTGTCTCGTTCGTCTTTTCCTCGTCGTTCACAGTGCTACCTGCCTGTGACGCCTTTGGACCGACCCAGGTATCCCCTAGGCCTGAGGCTCTGTCAGTGTCTTTAACATCTGGATCAGTGTTCGATTAAATCGTTCAACCTGTACATTTCAATTGGGGGCTCGTCCGGGATACGTGCCGCGAGTGGGCAGAGTGGGAGCTGCTACGAAGAGAACCTGTGCCTAAAGCTTCAATAAAGACTGTAGTGCTGTCCGTTCTCCAGAGAATAGAGGCTTCAGGGGCTAACGATGGCTCCCACAACTTCACGACGGGTATTGATTTTCAAGATCCAAAAGAGACTATTAGCCTTGAATGTCAATCAGCTACTAACTGTTGACAGCGCAGTGGATGAGAGTGACACTGAGGACCTTGCGGCCCTTAGTGAACCAGAACTGTTTGATGTGATTATAGACTATGTCAGAGGTGACAAATTAAGACACATAGAAGATGAAGGTATGTCTCAACTCCTTCACCTCGATGACATGATCAGCGAGCTCTTAGATGCCCCGGAGGAAGCTACTGGGGAAGGAGCTGACCTGAGAGGAGGAGTTGAGGTTACACCTCTTCCACCGAGAGACATCCCCACACCGGTCAGGAACGTCACCACTCCATCGCCATTCAGGATCATCGCCAACAGTTCGGGTGGTGCTCCTCCTGAACATGCCGGCTTATCCTCCGGTATGGGCGAGCAGGTGGTGAAGTACACGGATGTAGCTGGTCTGTTTCCACTGAGGGAGTTCCAAATTTATGGTGGTCAGATTTCTGACACCGGGTCTGAACTGTCATACCGTAGCCTGTGTAGACAAATGGATGAGGGACTACAAGAAGGGTTTGCGAGTCTGAGGTTGTCCGCACTGTGTCGAAGATAACTAAACCTGGGACATTCCGAGACATGCTAAGTGATACAGAGGGTCTTACAATGTCACAGTTAAAAACAATTTTACGATCACATATCAGAGATAAAAGCAGCTCTGAGCTCTTCAACGAGCTCAGTACCGCTCAGCAGCGAGACAGTGAGTCTCCACAGCCATTTTTATATAGACTGATGGGTTTGAAGCAGAGAATTATGTTTGAGTCCCAACAACCAGGTGCAGATTTTGGTTACGATCAAAAACTTGTCCAAGGTACATTTCTGCACACACTCTATCAAGGGCTAAATGAGAAGAATTATCATGTCAGATGTGATCTCAAACCATTTCTTACCGATTTACAGGTTCGTGATGATGTCCTGTTAGAACAACTTACAAAGTCCACAAGTGAAGAGGCTGAGAGGGTGAAACACCTCGGTACTGTGACTAAAAATCGATCTGTGAATGTCCATGCTGCTCAAACTAATCAACCTGACCAGATTAACCAGACCAAAGTTGACTCTGAATTATAGGCTAACCGTGCTGCCATTCTCGAGCTGACTGCACAAGTGACCGCACAGACCAAACACTTTGTCCAAGTTGTTAAACCTACAGAATCGGCGCCTCAGGTCCGTCCCTGACTCGATTCTCGACGCGACCCCAGACACCAACGAATTAGACTAGGGGCAGGTGTCAGGCCTGTGTGCGAAAGAACATTAAGAGCTGCCCTCACTTTTTCATTTGTGGTCAGGAAGGACATAGAGCTGTGGGCTGTCTGCGAAGAAAAGCACCGGGAAACGGGGTAAGGTCACTGGAGTGAGGCTTCCAGTGATCAATGCCAATGACAAGCCTCCAGTACAAATCAACTCGGTTGAACCAGTAACATCCATAAATCTGACGACGCAGTTTCAGTCAACATCAAAAAAACGTGTAGCACAAGTAATTGGCAAGCGATGTATGGTCTCCTGTGCACTCAATGGGGTCCCACTCCAAATGCTGTTTGACTCAGGGTCTCAAGTGACCGTGGTGAGTAGGGCATGGGTAGAAGAAGCACTGCCCAACGTAACCATTCATCCACTTTCTTCCCTATTCCCTGACCAACCGTTTGAGGTATCTGCAGCGAATGGCACAGCGGTTCCCTTTGATTGATGGGCTAATGTTGGGTTGCAGATACGGAGTGGAAATCATGGACATGCTGACATACAAGTTCCCATACTAATCGGTACGAGTTGTGTTAACTGTCTTCTTGTAGGAAGCAATGTCATTGCAGAAATGATCAAAGAGAACAATGAACAGGTGGACATTGTAGCCATACTGAAAGAAGCCACGAGTGTCAGCGAACGCACAGTAGAGACCTTGATTTCTGTTCTTCAGAAATTGGGCCCTAATGAGACATTCCTCCAGTACCCTGTGTCTGTTGGGAAGAAGGAACGCATTATTCCTGCGGGCAAGATATGGGAGGTGAAGTGGAGAGTCAGCGCATGGCCCAAGGGGGGAACAATGCTATTTGAGCCCAGTATAGAGAACAACTGCCCTGAGGGGCTAGGGCCGTTCTCTTCGTTAGTACATGTACCCAGTGGGCCGACAAAAATTGTAAAAATTCCCATTCAGAATGTTAGTAAACATGACATTCATCTTTCACAGAGAAGTATTCTGGGCTCGATTGAGGAAGTTACTGGGGTCATGCCCTTTAAGGAGTGCTCCGACAATCCAAAGCCGCTAAACAGTCCCACCGTTCAAATCTGCTCGGCTCTGACCACAGACAAGTTGCATCCTCCGGTTGACTTGTCACATCTCAAAGAGGAAGAACAGGGGATTGCCAGAGACATGTTGTATGAAGAGTCAGATGTCTTTGCAAGAGGTGATGCTGATATAGGTTGCATTCCAAACCTGCAACTCAAGATCCAACTCACTGACAACACACCGGTGCAAAAGCGTTGCAATGACATTCCAAAACCCCTTTACCAACAGGTCAAAGAATATGTGCAAAACCTACTTCACCATGGTTGGATAAGAAAATCCACTTCAGCATACTCATCTCCTGTCGTCTGTGTTAGAAAAAAGACAAAAGCTTGTGCCTGTGCGTTGACTTTAGGGCGCTAAGATCAGCACCCACTCCCACACATTCAAGATCTGCTAGATAACCTGGGGGGCTACTCTTGGTTCTCAATACTCGACCAAGGCAGCGCTTACCACCAGGGCTTTGTTGATGACAGTTCCAGGCATCTAACGTCTTTCAGCACCCCTTGGGGGCTGTACGAGTGGCTCCGCATCCCATTTGGCCTAAGTAATGCGCCAGCAGCCTTTCAAAGATGTATGGAGTACGTTCTTGATGGCCTGAGGGACGAATGCTGCTCTCTTTATCTGGATGACGTGCTCTGCTTTTCAAAATCATTTCATGAACACGTAGAGGACCTGAGGAAAGTGCTTAACCGGCTGCGGGAGCATGGCATAAAGCTACTTCCGAATAAATGTGAACTGTTCAGACGACAACTGAGGTACTTGGGTCGTCTTGTGTGAAGTGATGGTGTCCGCATAGACCCTAAAGACCTGGAAGCCGTTTTGCAGTTAAAAGAGAGAGAATCACGCAATGTAGGGGAAGTCAGAGCGCTATTGGGGTTCTTGGGCTACTATAGATCCTTCGTACAGGACTTTGCCAGGATTGCACGGCCGCTGTTTAAACTGGTAGAGGGGGCCACTCAGCCTGACCAGAGGCCAGTTCACAACACCGCTGCACGCCAAAGGAAAGTCACCAAGTTAGGCCAGCTTCCCTCTGGTAACCCTGTCCAGTGGGGCCCCGAACACAGTGCTGTGGTCTCCCGCCTGGTAGATTATTGACCGGTCCACCTATTTTAGCCTACCCAGACTTTAATCTGCCCTTTCTGTTAAATACGGACGGATCCAATGAAAGTCTGGGGGCCGTTCTTTAGCAGCAGCAGGAAGATAAACTTTGCGTTGTTGATTCCAGAACACTCTCACCTTCAGAGAAAAATTATCATCTCCATTCTGGAAAGCTTGAGTTTCTGGCGTTGAAGTTGGCAATCTGCGACAAATTTCGAGATTATCTCTCCTATGCACTGTGTACACGGACCCTATCCCTAACCCTAACCCTAACCCTCGCGTACGTCCTAAGCACGGCCAAACTCAATGCTGCCGGACATCGCTGGGTGGGTAAATTGGCGGATTTCCACTTCACAATAAAGTACAGGCCAGGCAAGGCGAATGCTGATGCCGACACGCTGTCGCGTTATCCAGTTAAGCACACGGAGGAGTACACTGAAACTTTGCCCCCAGACGTGGTTTCCACCATATGGCAGGGGGACAAGGCTGTGGCTGAGGAGGATGTGCCATGGATGGCTGTGTTGTAACTCACCTCTGATGGTGAGGATTTTCTTCCGGTGACAGACCCCGTTATCACTCCAGATGATATCAGAGCTGCTCAGGAAGAGGATGCCTCAATCTCTGAGGTTATGACACTGAAAAGGAGGGGATGGAACCCCAATGACAAAGATAAAAGACAAATGGGACCAGAGGCAAGGAGACTAGTACACGAATGGAATAGACTGAAACTGGACAAGGGAATTTTATACAGACAGGCGGGGAAATGGAAACAGCTCGTTCTCCCTAGTAGCTGAAGTCGACGGTGCTCAAACACCTTTCCAGACGACATGGGTCAAGTTGGAGCTGACAAGGTGATCAACCTTGCAAGGCAAAGGTTCTATTGGCCATTCATGCAGCACGAAATAGAAAACTACGTAATTCGCCAGTGTTCCTGCCTTAAACAGAAACGACCCACCCTTCCGTAAAAAGCACCTAGTCACTACTAGTGCCCCATTTGAGCTCATTTCTGTTGATTATCTCCATGTTGAGCCAAGTAAAGGAGGCTATGAGTATATTCTAGTCCTGGTAGACCACTTTACTCGTTTCGCACAAGCCTACCCGTCTAAGAATAAGTCAGGCAAGGTTGTTGCTGAGAAAATCTTTAGTGATTTTATTCCACGGTTCTCTTATCCAGAGACACTACATCATGATCAAGGTCGGGAGTTTGAAAACAGTCTACTATTCCAGCGGCTTCAACAGTTGTCTGGCATTGCGCATTCCCGAACCACTCCATACCATCCGCAGAGCAACCCTGTAGAACGTCTGAACAGAACACTGTTACAGATGCTACGCACTCTCCAAGAATAAAGGAAAGCTGAGTGGAAAGACTATTTGCCTCATGTAGTTCATGCGTACAACTGTACAAGACATGAGTCCACTGGCTATTCACTGTTCTTCCTCCTCTATGGAAGGTCTCCCCGGTTGCCCATCGACTTAGTTTTTGGTCTGACAGCTGACCAAGAAGTAAAAAGCCGACAGGAATATGCACGTAAGTGGGCCTGTCGAATGCAAGATGCTTACAGAATTGCCTCCGAGAACAGTCAAAACAGCTCTGAAAAAAAGGAAGAAATACTATGACCGTGGTGTTAAGGCATTGCACTCCAGCCAGGGGATCGTGTACTTGTCAGGAACCTATCATCATTTTCAGAGCAAGAGAAACACGTTTTCTGAACAAAATAGTTTCTGCATTGTTTTAATTTTTATGATGTATCTATTTGGGCTGCAGAGGGCTAATCTGACACGTATACAAGTCAAAACATGAAGATTCAGCCTTTTGTTTAGCTGTGAGGATCATATGAGCTTTTTATTGCCTTAAACGCATTTTCAGAGCAAGACAAACATGTTTTCTGAATTTAATGTTTTCTTCATGGTTTTAAATTTTATGATGAAGTTAGTGTCAATTTAGGCTGCAGAGTGCTAATCTGACACTTATACTACTAAAAACATGAAGATTTAGCCTTGTGTTTAGCTGTGATGATCATGTGAACTTTTTATTGTCTTAAACGCATTTTCAGAGCAAGAGAAACACGTTTTCTGAACAAAATGTTTTCTGCATTGTTTTAACTTTTATGATGTATCTATTTAGGCTGAAGAGGGCTAATTTGACACTTATACAAGTGAAAACATGAAGATTAAGCCTTTTGTTTAGCTGTGAGGATCATATGAACTTTTTAATGCCTTAAACGTATTATCAGAGCAAGAGAAACGTTTTCTTAATATGTTTTCTTCATGGTTTGAAGTTTTATGATGAAATTAGCGTATAAATAAGATGCACAGTGCTAAACTGACACTTATACAAGTGAAAACATTCTGCCTTTTGTTTAGCTGTGAGGACCATATGAAGTTTTTATTGCCTTAAACGCATTTTCAGAGCAAGAGAAACACATTTTCTGAAGTAAATGTTTTCTTCATGGTTTTAAGTTTTATGATTACATTTGTGTGTACTTAGGCTGCAGAGTGCTAAGCTAACTCTTTTACAAGTGAAAACATGAAGATTCGGCCTTCTGTTTAGCTGTGATGATCATGTGAACTTTTTATTGCCTTAAACGCATTTTCAGAGCAAGAGAAACACGTTTGCTGAACAAAATATTTTCTTCATGGTTCTATGTTTTATAATGAAATTTGTGTGTATTTAGGCTGCAGAGTGCTAATATGACACTTATACAAGTGAAAACATGAAGATATAGCCTTCTGTCTAGTTGTGATGATCATGTGAACATTTTATTGCCTTAAACGTGTAACCGGCCTCAGGCCTAGGGGATACCTGAGTCGGTTCAAACGCTTCACAGGCAGGTAGCACTGTGAACGACGAGGAAAGACAACACGAGACAACCGTGTTAATCAGCTTCACACAACGGCATTTATGACCCTTACTCATCAAAACATCAATTCAGCAATTTCAATATCAGAATACATTCATGTGTTGATCTATACATTCAACATCTATACATTGTATATATCCTCCACATTCGCACATGCTTATGCACGTCTGCCCGCCCGTGTGTGTTGTACTGGGAACTACAATTGACATCCAAAAATCCAAATTAATCAAAGCCACAAAATATTCATCAAAGCCACAAAACAAGGTTTCATATCTAGCATCGCCCAATAAGTCCCCAATTACTTTAACATCTTGAGAATGTCTAACACTTATTATTTTGAATACCTGTGAACGACGAGGAAAGACAACACGAGACAACCGTGTTAATCAGCTTCACACAACGGCATTTATGACAACTGCGCATGCGTGAGCTGAGCCTACATCGCCTTCCTCTGCTCCATTCACAGGCGCGTAGCGCCCTCTCCTGACTTGG